>NC_045549.1:69409534-69434534 GCF_009769535.1 Thamnophis elegans | reverse complement strand
TACTTAATCAAGGAGGAGTAACCAAGGTCTCATTGGGAATGAGTACTGTCCAGTGGAGAACGCCTTTTTTAAGGGAATCAAAATCGGAAACTGACAAGAACCACATCATATAAGGATGATCTCTATAAAAGGTTCTATAGGTGCCATCTACCCCCAGCAAAATTGGCCCAAATTTTTAGCAATATGTTCCCAAACAGTTGGAAATGTAAAAAAAAAAAACAACAAAACCTGGCACATACTCAAAACCCCACAGCTTCAACCTTAAACTGCCTCCCGAGGACTTCACCCCATTCCTAAGAGGTCCTTGAAGGGGGTGTGCATAAGCGCACCAACATGCCTACCATCCCTGTCCCACTGTCCCCATTTATCTTGCATCTTCTTCCTTTGTTATAGGGACGCGGTGGCTCAGTGGCTAAGGCGCAGAGTTTGTCGATCAGAAGGTCGGCAGTTCAAATCCCTAGTGCTGCATGACGGAGTGAGCTCCAGTTCCTTGTCCCAATTTCTGCCAACCTAGCAGTTTGAAAGTATGTAAAAATGCAAGCAGAAAAATAGGAACCACCTTTGGTGGGAAGGTAACAGCGTTCCGTGTTCCTTTGGTGTTTAGTCATGCCGGCCACATGACCATGGAGAACGTCTTCGGACAGTGCTGGCTCTTTGGCTTTGAAACGGAGATGAGCACCGCCCCCTAGAGTCGGGAACAACTAGAACATAGTATAAGAGAGAAACCTTTACCTTTACCATACTTCCTTTGTTCCTGTTTATGTTCATGCTTGTTAACTTGTACATGTTTGACAAACGAATAAAATAAATAAAATAAAATAAATACTACCACATGGGGTGGAGCTGTATTAAGACAAGGAAATTTTGGATACAAATTCATATGTGGTTAGAAAAACTGAGTGGGCAACATACAGAGGTTTAGCCAGGATTAATTTTTATTACACCTTATATCAGATGGCTATGATAAAGGGACAAGATACGTAATATTACACATCTTGACTGCAGCAAGAATTGTATAGGTGCAGCAGTGGAACAGCGTAAGAGGAGAAGACGATAAGTAAGATACTAATCTGTGAGCAAATTGTTAGGTAAGCTCCCCATTGGGAGAGCAAGTACGTTCAGCGAAGCATTGAGAGTTGTGTTGGAGAACACACAAACCAGCATACAGAGTTGCTGCAGTTTAAATAGGCTTTTACTGTCGTGGAAATAGAGGTATCAGAGTCCATCAAACAGTCCAAGTCATCAGCGTCTTTCAGTTAAGAGATAATCCAAATAACATAGTCCAGTATCATATAATCAGTTCAGTACTCATAGTTTGCTAGCAGTTGCAAAACTTACAATAGCTCACGGCACTTTCTAACAGCCAGCTTCCAAAACACTCAGATCAGATCAGCCCAGCATCTAACAAAGAGAGAGCTAACAGTCATTCTGGCTCCCTCGTTGAGCTGGCCACACCCACCCTGGCCACACACCCCAGTCCCCTCCCCCAAAGTCAAACAAAAACCTGACCTGGCCCTCAAGGAAATTGAATTTGACACTCCTGCTACATTACAGGGCGGGGCATAACCTTTTCCTAGGGGGTCACAGCAACACTTGTAATAACAACACAAATAATTCATACACCATTCGAAAGCCCATCAAAAACTGAGTTTATTGACACGATTTAATAGTCAGTATGACCACCATTAGCCCTTCGAACAGCATTCAAACGAGGTGGATAAGAACACAACAAATCTTCAAACGGTTCCGTTCGATTTTCCAGATTTTTCAACACAGTTTCCAAATTCATTCTCAAAGTTTCAACCGAATATCGATTTTGACCTTGCTCCTGAATCATCAGAGCTTCCACTTCATCCTTAATTATGGCCCCAATGTTCTCTGCCGGATTGAGATCTGGCGAATTGAGATCTGGCTCCAGCATCGCGAGCCTCTCGAAAGGCAATGCATTTTATTCTGTCAATGATCCTTTGTTCTTCCGAATCGAATTTTCCAGCCATTCTTAAAGCAAATTTAACATTTAATAGCTCATTCAATTCAGTTTTTTATGGGCTTTAAAATGAGGTGTCGCGGAAGTTGTAAACTGCTGTCGATCTTGCTGTGACCCCCTAGGAAAAGGTTATGCCCCGCCCTGTAGATTCCATATGGAAATCTTAAGATTTGTAATTATATACCCTGTCAGCATACCATTAACGACACTCTCTCCCAATTTTTTTCCTCTGGATTATGATCGCACCATAGTAAATTTAGGAGACGTTTTTGATTAAGCTACAGTGCTCCGACTTCATAGCGACATGAAGCAATATGAAACATTCTGCCATGCTGAAAATTATTTAGGACTAGCCGATAACCTGGCCTTGCCCAGGTATTTATTTATTTATCCTAATCCATACATTTGTCCTCAAAAATAATCCCGGGCCAAATGTAATTTGTAATGTTGGATTTTCCCCCTTATGAGGGGGGAGCCCCCTTGTGGAGTATTGTGAAGCCGTTACCATGGCAACTCCACTGCAAAGTACAGTAGAAGCCATTTTACAGCAGTACGGTAGAAGCTATTTTAAGGCATAACAGGCTGTATCTTAACAGAACACACACCTCCAGGGGGCCTTAGGGGTGTCTTACCCCCACAGTATTTTTTTCCAGAGAGTAAGACATCTGTGTACCAAGTTTGGTTGAAATTGTTTCAGAGTTTTGCTGGAACATACACACACACAGCCATTTAGATAGATAGACAGATGACAGATAGATAGATGATAGATGATAGATAGATAGATAGATAGATAGATAGATAGATAGATAGATAGATGATAGATAGATAGATAGATAGATAGATAGATAGATAGATAGATAGATAGATAGATAGATAGATAGATAGATTTGCTGTAGAAAAATATCAACAGTACGTTGCTGAGAGCGACAAAGAGCCTATTGAAAAATTGGCTTGAGAAAGCTGCCTGATATGAATATACTATATCTCTGTATTATTGAAAGTGTACTGATGTAATATGTAGTTTCTCAAACTGACTTCACATTAATGTCAAAATCTGAATTTAGTTTCTCAAAAAGGTTATTTTGTTTTGTGTAAACAGGGATAAATAGGTTTACGAAAAAAACTTTCTTCTGTAGTTACAGTGTAGATTTCATTCTTATATGTTGTCATGGGGAGGGGGGCAGAATAGCTATGGAGGCAATTTCTCGCCTGGCTGGAAAATATCAGTTTTGTGATCATTTCTTACAAGTTCCCCTCTTCAATTTCTTCAGAATTCTTCCCCTTGGAACGAGGAGCATTTCTCCTCTCCATTTGTAGAAACACAAACATTTCTGTATGTTAAAATTTATTAGCCGCTCTGAAAATCGCCAGCTAGGAGGTGACAATATAAACCGATATTCGTACGGATTCAGAAAAAAACTGTCAGGTCATATTTTAATGTTGTTTCAAGCATTCCGCTGACATCTTCTTCTGTTTTTCATCCCTGTGGTTTCGATAAAAAGGTGTGAAATAAAGTCAGCCGGATATTCAGACTGGATTTGGCATTTTTAATCGCCTCTAGACTCCTTCTCAAGTCCGTGATGTGCATCCTATGCGCGCATGCACAGTACTAAAACGATTCTGTGCATGCACAGAAGCCAAAAACACGATGCTGGCACCTAGGACACTGCCAAGAAAACTGGTTCGGGGGTGTGGCAGCGACTCAGGCTTGCCACGCCCCCGAACTGGTTCTCTCGGCAGCCTCTCGGCGCCCCCTATCCAGCTCCAGCAACCTGAACCGGTTCCAGCCACCTGGGTCACTGCTGGTTACAGCAGCCCAGGCCGCCAACTTACTACCTATTCGGCTGAAACGGTTGGAACCGGTAGGAACCCACTTCTATGCTCCAGATATTTTAGGAGTGTACCCAAGGTGCCTATTACTATCGGTACTACCTTTGGTTCTGTTTTTTGCCACAGTCGTTCTACTTCTATTTGCAGGTCTTTGCATTTAGTGATTTTCTCCAGTTCTTTCTCTTCTATTTCGTTGTCTCCATGTACCACCACATCCACTATCTAGATGTTGTGTGGGGGTTTTTTTTATCAATAATTTTCGGCTGTTATGTGGCAGGTCCTTGTCTGTGCTACTTTACACACACTTGATCTTAGCTAAAAGGCCGAGAAGAAGAAGTGTTACTTACTCGCCTGGACTACTGTAATGCTCTCTACATGGGGCTGCCCTTGAAGAGCACCCGGAAGCTTTGACTGGTCCAGAATGCGGCTGCGCGGGTTATCATGGGGGCACCTAGGTGCTCTCATGTTACACCCCTTTTAGGCGGTTTGCACTGATTGCCGGTTGTCTTCCGGGTGCGATTCAAGGTACTAATTATGACCTTTAAAGCGCTCCATGCCTTAGGCCCAGGGTACCTGCGAGACCACCTACTGCCACCCGTAGCCTCCCACCATCCAGTGCGATCCCACAGAGTTGGCCTCTTCAGGGTGCCGTCGCCCAGACAGTGTCGGCTAGCGACCCCCAGGGGGAGAGCCTTCTCTGTGGGAGCGCCTTCCCTCTGGAATGAGCTGCCCCCGGAGCTTCGTATAATCCCTGACCTCCAGTCCTTCCGACGTGCCCTAAAAAGTTGGCTTTTCCAGCAAGCCAGCCTGGCCTGGACAAAATAAAATAAATGATTGATCACTGCTAATTTTAATTCGAATTTTTTTTTAAAAAAAATGTCATTGTCAATTTTAATTGGGTTTGGGATATTCTATTTAATTTTTTTTAACTTTTGTATTATGTGTTTCTTTTAATGTTGTACACCGCCCTGAATCCTTGGCAGAAGAGCGGCATATAAATCTGATAAACCAAACCAACCAACCAACCAACCAACCCAACCAACCAACTTTGTCTAAGTCATAAATGAATTAGATGAGTGAATAGAAGGGTTTTTTACCAAATCTGCAGACGATACTCAACTGGCAGGAATAGCCAACACCCTAGATGATAGGCTGAACACTGGATCCTATCTAACAAAATGAAATTCAATGTAGGGAAAAGTAAAGTCTTACTCTTAGGCACGAAAAACCAAAATAAAGCATATAGTCTGGGTGAAACCAGACTTCTTAATAGCAGTAACTGCGAGAAGGATTTTGGAGTCTTAGTGGACAACCAACTAAATATGAGCCAACAGTGTGTGGTGACAGCCAAAAAAAGTCAATGCAATCCTAAATTACATTAACAGAGGGATACAATCAAGATCAAGTGGGGTACTAATAGTATTCCATAAAGCCCTAGTAAGACCACACTTAGTATGACATGATAGCAGTCTTCCAATATTTGAGGGCTACCATAGAGAGGAGGTGGGTCAAGCTATTTTCCAAAGCACCAGAAGGCCAGACAAGGAATAATGGATGGAAACTGATCAAGGAGAGATTCAACCTACAATTAAGGAGAAATTTTCTGACAGTGAGAGCAATCAACCAAATGACCTTCGAGGTCCCTTCCAACTCTCTTAATCTGTATCTGTTTGTCTTTCTTCTTAAGGCATGGCTTGTTCAGCCAGAATTATCCTCTTTTATCTCTTTCTTCAACTTCCCTGCTCTTAGCCATCACCAGGTCTTGGTCAGAGGGCAAATTAATCTAAAGGTTGCCCTTGAAATTGTTTTAAAAGCTGATCGCCCTGATCTCTACCCTTCGTTACTCTAGCAAACTGCTAATTCTCAGAATACTTTATTGGTTTCTTTCCCTTTATTTAATTTCTGATGCCTGAAATATTAGAAGAAGTGTGATGCCTTTGTTGAACAGATATATCTTTTAATCAATCCAGGTGGTTATAACCGCCAACCAGTTATAGATGACTAAACACACCTCTGTCATTCTGCACACGATGATGGTGAGAAAGCTTACAAAATCATAGGACCTTTAGCTGTCTCCACTCTCCCTGATTTAGGATCCTATCACATCTTTATTTTTACTCAGTCGAAATGTAAGAAGACCCGGGACATGTTGCAGTAAAAAATAATAATAGAAAATTGAGATTAAGAGCATAAAAGAATAAATAGAAAAAATATTGTAGAAGCTAAATCTGATTCCGGATCCAAGTTAGGACTCTATAAAGATTATTAGTATTCCAAGCATGTATGAGATTCAGGCGGTTCGGATCGGTTCGAGCAAACAGCTCGAGAGCAAACAGCTTCTCGCCGACAATCAGGTTGGCCCGCCCACCCACACACTTTACTTACCTATATCTTCTCAGCTGACTAGCACAGCAGAGTGGATTGCCATGCCTCGGCGGTGTTACTCCCCAAGAAGTAACGTGGAAGGTAAGTTTTGGTAAAACTGTTCTCGCGCAAGCGTGAAACATGTGATCACTGAACCAGTTGTTGCTGGTTCCAAGTAATGTACCCCGAGAAAGCAGAACTCTGAGGTAGGCAAATTCCTCAAAGAACAATGTATTGGCTACATCATATTGGCACAACTGATAAAAGCCAACTCTGAAAGTTCCCACAACTTTCACCTAATTAATAAGTAAAAGTTTCCTCTTTCCCCCAAGTCACTGGTCATGCTGTGCAATCTGGGTGCTGGCTGGTTGCCTGGTTACTTCACTCCTCCTGTGGCCAGCCACCAGTGAGAATGTCCTTGGTTCCCACAGGAAAACTTTATTTTTTTTGGCCATGAAACCTCATCTAGCTATTTCCCTCCTCCCTCTGTTGTGTGGCAACCCTGAAGCCTCCAAGATGGCCTCAGCCAGTTTCACTTCAGAGTTGACAGAGGTTTTTGTGGCTAGATTGCTTATGGAGATTGGTCAGTCTATCTTAATACCCCGTTTAAGCAAATCAGAATATTCTTTATTGGCCAAGTGTGATTGGACACATAAGGAATTTGTCTCCGATGCATAAGCTCTCAGTGTACGTATAAAGTGATAAGTCCTGGATCATAAACCAGAAGATGCAATCATGGTGTCTGGACTAGAAGACCTCCAGGGCCCCTTCCAACTCTGCTATTCTATTCTGATCAGTTCTGTTACCTATTTGGTAGAACCGGTTCGTCAAATCTACCGAACTGGTTAGAAGAGGTTCCACCAGTGGACCCGGAAAGCAGACCACATCTACAGAAGAGGTTCCAAAAAATTTTGAAACCCACCACTGGTCCTTGGATATGATTATTCTACACTATCATGCTCATATTTATAAAACCCAGTGCCTCTGTGAAAGGTAAGGATGACTACTGCGTTTGTGGTGCAATCAGAACATTGCGTGTGTTGAAGTTGTTTTAACGCAAACCAAAGATGCCTTTTAAAAAACAAGTTTACATCATATTCTTATGCATGCCAGTGCTGTGTGGGAGGTAATTTAAGGTGGTTCTGACAAGTGTCGTCGGCATCTTCATATCCGGTCACATGGGCGGCAAGCCACTCCCATCCGGTCACATGGGCAGCAAGCCACTCCCACAAAGGAGGCTACACCCACAGAGTAGGTTCGAACAATTTTTGAAACCCACCACTGTTTAACAAGGAGTGCTTTTCAGAATATAGGAAGGAGATAATTATGAAAAGTGAAGTCTATGAAAATCCAGAAGACGGTGGTCAAAAGGCGGTGATCAAATCCATGCATTCAAAGCCTCACCTCACAAAAATCAAGATGGCAACCATGTCTATGAAATCAAACCCAATCCTTTTCCGGAGAGATTATTTTGTGCCCCTCCGCCCTTCACTGTGACAGAATTTTAATGACTTAATTCCTCCTTACTTTTATTTATAATCTAGTCTTTGTAATACGGATACTTAATAATATGGATTACTGAACTATGACAGAGATGCCAGTCATATCCAACTCTGGCCAGCCCACACCTCCACTTTCAGTTAAAAACAGCACGAGAAGAGTGTTGCAATCACCACATTCACCAAAATAATCATTTAATAATCACCAGGATAAAGAAAGAGAACGAACACACAGTGCATCAGCCTCAAGCTCTTCTCGGAAAGCCAGATTTTGAAGGCATTCAGCTATCCTGACAAGGAAGGGGGCTAATTGGATCTCATTAGGTCAGATAATAAAATGTTGTCAGGCATAACCATTCAGGATTTGCCAGCTGAAATCCATGTTAAAATTAGCGAAGGCAGGCGGAGAGAGATCCTTAAGCTAATTAATCCTTGTTGACAAATTTGATTCCTTCGGTGGGAGGAAACAGAAGCAAAAGTAGGATTTGTGATCAGTTGTGGACTGACAACTCTGTCCTTGAGAGTCATGGAAACGGAGAACACGTGACAAGTCCATGAGAGAAGAATTTCTCAAAACATAACACCCGCTTTTAGAACAGGTACGTTTGAATTCCAAAACTTTATATAGCATCCTTTCTACTTCATGTCTCACAGAGGGGAAAAAAATGCTAACATTTATTCTGCATATATCCCAGAAAGTAGACATAATTATCTTATCTTCCAAGATCAATCTATTCTTGTTCAGAGGCTGTAGTTGAATCAATATCATATGTGTGACTGAGTTATTCACTTTAGAATTCATGTGGCTTACCCTTCTAAATTGTTCTAATTGTTCTGTGGAACAAAATACATCTTATTTATTGATCTGTATCCCGCCTTTATTATTTTTACAAGGTGGCAATCATATCTAATGCACCTTCCTCCTTCTATTTTCCCCACAACATAACAGTATAAAAACAACAGAATATATGTGATACATCTTTAAATGTCCAGTTGACTGAGTTTCATGTTTAATGAATAAAAGAAATAACATTAACAGTAACAATAACAATAACGGAAATTATGGAAGAACTAAAACAATAGCAACAGCAAGGAAAATTGAAAGATACAAAGGATGAATAAAACAATATCATGAAAATGTCCAGTTCAGAAGAAACCAACACCTCTTCTACCGGTCCCTTGATGAAAATCAAATCCAAACTAATATTCACCCATGTAAAGAAAAAAACTTTGAACTTTTGGAAAGAACTGTGGGAAAACCCAGTGGAACACAACAGCACTGCTGTCCAGAAAAGTCATGGGAACATAAAATGGAAAAAGTTATCAAAAATGAGAAGGTGAAGATCTTGTGGGACTTTCGAATACAAATGGATCATCATTTGGAGCACAACACGCCAGATATCACAGTTGTAGAGGGCTGAAGTGTACAGTTTATTGATATCGCTGTTCCTGGAGATGCCAGAGTTGAAGAAAAAGAACTAGAAAAAATAATGAAATATTGCAACCTGGCCATCGAAACTACACGGCTATGGATGAAGCCGTGGCATGACAAAACCGCGCTCGACTAAAGCACGCCCGATTAAACCGCGTCGCTGACGTCACCAACAGGGCGACAACAGCGAGCGCGGAGAAAGAAGGGCGCTTTAAATAGCGCTTTGAAAGCAAGCCAAATCAAGTTAAGGTAAGGGTTAGGTTTAGGGTTAGGTTTAGGGTTAGGTTTAGGGTTAGGTTTAGGGTTAGGTTAAGGGTTAGGGTTAGGTTTAGGGTTAGGTTAAGGGTTAGGGTTAGGTTAAGGGTTAGGATTAGGTTTAGGGTTAGGTTAAGGGTTAGGTTTAGGGTTAGGTTTAGGGTTAGATTAAGGGTTAGGTTTAGAGTTAGGTTTAGGATTAGGTTTAGGGGGGTTAGGTTTAGGTTTAGGGGTTAATTTTATGTTTAGCGTTTACAGCGTGCTTCTGTCTCCGCGCTGTTGTCACCCTGTGATGACGTCAGCTACGCGGTTTCGTCGAGCGCCCTTTAGTTGAACACGGTTTTGTGGTGGAACCGGATGAAGCATGTAACAGTGATACCCATTGTCATTGGAGCACTTGGCACCATGTCCAAGAATTTTACAAGATACATCAACAAATTGCAGCTTCCTGAATGCTGTTCTGTTCTTAAATATATTATATTTCCCCGCACATTTTCTGTCTTTGATGTTATAGAGTGAACTGGCTCCCCAAGTGTATTTTGGCTTCACCTTTGAAGGCCACATGACCACAGAGATGTCTTTGAACAGTGCTAGCTCTTTGGCTTTGAAACAGAGATGAGCACCGCCCCCTAGTGTCGGGAACAACTAGCACATATGTGCAAGGGAAACCTTTCCCTTTCCCTTTAAGTATTCTATCCAGGAATGTAATGACCAATGTTCAAGGCCTATTGCCAAGAATATTGAGTAACATGATATGACATGATAGTAGTCCTCCAATATTTGAAGGGCTACCACAGATAGGAGGGGGAGTCAAGCTATTTTCCAAGGCACACAAAGGCCAGACAACGAATAATGGATGGAAATTAATCAAGGAGACATTCAGCCTAGAAATAAGGATAAATTTTCTGACAGTGACAGCAATCAACCCGTGGAACAGAAGTTGCCTTCCGAAGTTGTGGGAGCCTCGTCACTGGAGGCTTTCAAGAAGAGACTGAACTGCTATTTGTCAGAAATGGGGTAGAGTCTCCTGTTTTGTTGGGGGAGGGTTGGACTAGATGACCTATAAGGTCCCTTCCAACATTGTTAATCTGCTCAATCCGTTAACAATTGAGCCCTATAAATTCAGACAAAGATTTTGGCCAACCCTATAAACGCAGGTAGAATTTATATATTTTATTTATTTAGTTGTATCCCACTTTTGTTATTTTTGCAAATCACTCAAGGTGGCGAACGGATCCAGCTCACCTTTCCTCCTCCGATTTTCCTCACCACAACAACCAGTGAGTTGGCTTGGACTTAGAGTGATTGGCTTTTATGGGCCTAAAGTGGGACTAGAATTCATAGTCTCCTGGTACCTAGCCAGGTGCCTCGACTGCTAGACCAAACTGGCTCTCCATGTGAGAAGGATCCAGAGTTTTGAGGTGGGCAGTCAGAATATTGGATTTAAATCTGAGACTTGAAGGGCAGAAGTCTGAATTTTCACCCATTCATGATCCAATTAGATTTCTGAATGGAATATAACTGGGGCATGCAGCACTCTCTCTGTGGGCATGCACCGTCCGCTGGCCAGCTGGTTTTTGGGTGTCTGCTGCATATGTGTGGAGGGTGGGGGGGAAACAGGGGGCTGTGTTTGCATGTGTGGGAAACACTTGAGAATGTGTGGAGCGCAGGGCACATTCAGGGGGCGCATGCACATTGCATTTTGGGGGTTCGGGCGGTTACCATCTGTTCTGACCCCCACATCCATCCAGTAACAACTGCCGAGACAAGCTTAACTGGAATGTACTTTAATAGCAAGAAACCAAAACCTTGGTGGCTGAAAACCAAGCATAACAAACAGATAAGGACCTTGGCAGGACCTCAGACAAACTCAGGCAGCAATAAACACAGATAAGGCTTGGCAGCAATCCAGCCTGCCAAGCTCACAGTAATGTCCTCCAAAATTCAATCCTGCATTGACTACTGCAAAGTGTGCACAATCAGTCCTTTTATAGTCTGGAGAGGAGCCTAATGACTACCAGCTGAGTGCAATCACCTCCTGTAATTGCATAATTGTTCCTGATGCCTATTAGCTCTTCGATGGTGTGCATCCAGGAACAACTCACTACTGGCTTCCGGCTCACTCTCCCTTATCTCCTCCCCACTGGTCCAAGGCTCAGGTGCCTCCTGGTGGCCAACCAGCCTCTCTGCGCCCTGCTTGGAGTGAGAACCCTGTCCAGGGTCCTCCACATCCTCCAGAGCCAACTCATAGGGCCCCTCGCTGTCGGAGTCTGGTGGCAGCTCCAACGGCCCCTGCTGGGCCACAACAGCCATTACTGGAATATAACAAGGAAGCTTTTCTGTAGCTCCTTCACAAGCGAGTTGGCTAGAGTGGAAATAACAGGGAAGCAATTCTCCTCAAAGAACATCGACCTGCAGACTTTAAGTGGCTTCAAAGATCACGTTACAAATATTTTTTTTCTGAAACATTTTCTTTATGCCACTTTTAAGACAGAGAGCAGAGCTTGGAAACTACTTCTCAACCTGTCAACAATTCATAAATTGCTCATAGGGAAATTGTATTGAACCAACGAGAAGATGCTTGATGCATCGTAAAGAAAACTCTATTTAAAATTAGGTTCTTTATTTGCGGGGGGGGGGGTTGGGGGGAGGGTTGTAGTCCCTCAAGTCTGGCTAATTGGCCATCTACTCGTGTGAACATCAGAGAGCCCCTCACAACATGACAACCAACACTCAAAAGTTAAAAAGCAGCGGGAAGCCTACCTAATTCCAGAGCTCCGGCCAATACCTCTGAAATAAATTAACATCTCGAATCCATTCACTTTAAAGGGCTGATTTGATGAAATCTCCTGTGATTTAAAGCTGCTCTTTGAAGCTTCCCCACTTGATGCCATGCAGAAGATGAAAATCCTTCCTTAAAACATTTATCTCTAACTTATTACTTAGTTGTTTTATGGTACCAGGGCTAAATATGAATTAAAATGAATTATTGTAAAACTGGATTTTTTCCCTCTCTCTCCTCCTTTCTTTAATGGGCAAGTATCTTTGATTAGTATCTTTCATTGATCTACTGCAAATACAGGACCTGATTGATTGATGTTACATTTATTTGCTACTCCAATCTCAAAAGATCTCACAGCACCTTACCGTAAGACGTCTATCATGCCCCAGCATATAACTTTATATACTGCTGTTGCTTTCTACCCCCATCTAGTGGCTGGAGGGACAAATATGCCTCAACATAGGATCTTTATATACTGTTGTTGCTCTCTAGCCCCATCTAGTGACTGGAGGGACAAATATGCCTCAATGTAGGATCTTTATATACTGTTATTGCTTTCTAGCCCCATCTAGTGGCCAGAGGGACCAAGCATAGTAGAACATCTGGTCATGAACGCTTTTGACCACAACCAAATTGGGTTCCAACCACAAAAATCACATTTTCTTCCTGCAGCCAATTTCCCCTTCCATGCCATTATTTTTTGTAAATGCCAAATATCCAAAATTAGGTTCAGATCTCGACCAAATCTATTTGCGACCAAAGTTATGGAACGAATTATGCTTATGACCATAGGTTCTACTGTATATTGTTTGAAGCTGACCCTACCCATTTTACCTATCAGCCCGTACTCTCAAATCAAGTGCATGCTGGGAAGCCAGGCGCCATTTCTTTTAGCATTTGAAGAAGGCAGAAGCACAAGAATAATCCATTTTAATCTGTGGGACATGGTCATCCAAGGACAAACCCACATCCCACACACAGAGGATCACTAGTGAGATTTAAATTGCTTGTGTTAATTAATTGTTATGTTCAGCAGTAACCCAATACTGTCTAACTTGCATTTGGTTCTCATTGTATGTATCCCTGTTTTCCCCAGTTCCACCATATCCTGTTCTTTCAATAAAGCATTCAGATCTACGGACACGGTTTGCTTGATTGGAGGATAAGTGGGTTTAGCTGCCTGTCGAGCTGCACACAGACTAATATGTGGTGAGGACAGAACAACGCCAACACTTTGGTGAGTGCAGGAGGCATCTACATGTTTTATGCATCCTTATTTATGTTTGAGATTTGCACATTCCTTTTTTTTTTTTTTTGGTTCTAATTAGGACTGTCAATTGCTCTTGACACAAAATGCTGCTTTTTGCTACTTCAGATTATCATAAGATTGTAAGAGAGTCAAAGTGGTGGGTTTCGTGTTTTGTTACCATCGGTTTGCCGTGGGCACATGGGCCCGTTCCGTACATGTGCCCAGCCTTCTGCACATGTGCTTTGCTCATGCACGTGCCTTCCATCCATGGACCCTGCCAAAGACATGCCAAAATAGGATGGCAGAGAGCCAGAGCGGGTGGGCAGGCCTACCTGTGATTTCCACTACAGGTTCAGGCGAACCAGTCCGAACCAGCTGAATACCACCTCTGGAGAGCCCTAAAAAGACTTCCAGTGGGTGCCAAGTACAACATGCCAGCATTATTTAATAGTAATTTATTAAAATTGTGTGCTGTCTGATTCCCAATCACTCTGGGTCATTTATATTAAAATTAAAGCTCAAAACTCACTTCTTCACCCAGGCTTTCTCAGCATGACTGTTGGAAGTGGACTTCCAGGTACTGTACAACTTTTGAGTACAGTTTTATTGCCCTGTATTTTATCATTTGAGGATGCTTTTAGAGTTTCTTCATTCTGTATCCCATTTGCTGTGTAAATCCTCCTCAGAATGCTTTGGCATAGAATGCAGTATGCAAATGTAGTAGAACAAATACATGAATACTTTCATCTTATTAGGTTACAATTATGAGGTGTAACTGGTGAACAGATCTTTATTACTAACCATTTGATAACTAGGCACTGCCCAAATATTTATTTATCTCAGCCCTCCTTCCATGAACATCGCTGCAATTTCTAATGTTGGATTTTTCCCTCTTAACAGAAGGAGCCCCCTTGTGGATTTCTGTGAAGCAGTTACCACAGCAACTCCACCACACTGTACAGTAGAAGCCATTTTAAGGCACAAAAGGCTGTATCTTAACAGAACACAGACACCGATGGGGGTTAGGGGTGTGTTAACCCCACAGTTTTGTTTCCAGAGAAACAAACTTGGTACACAGATAATATAATCTGTGTACCAAGTTTGGTTGAAATTGCTCGAGGCGTTCCACAGTTATGCTGGAACACACACACACACACACACACACACACACACACACACATTTCTAACAGAAGATTTGATGAATTTGAAGTCCATTCTAAGCTTCAAGCTGGAATGGGATGAAGAATAATAAATGAAATTTCAAGCAAGCTGAAGTGAATGGAAGAGTTGTGATCATGTATTATTTTCATTTCTGTGCTAATTTGCTAAGCTACACTGTTAAGTTTAACACACACAACTGGCAAGGAGGTGACAGTTCTTTGATTTGTTAAGGTTTCTACTTATAATGCTGCCTGCAGCAAACTTACCAGTTTCCTAAAGAAGCAGAAAAAAAAATACAAAAAAACCCCCCTCCCAGGGCATCCAAATTTGCATTTGAATTAGCCCCAGTACAATGCATTAATGTGACATGAAGGATGGAGGATTTCGCATTTAAAGTGTGATGCTGCAAAGATGATGGCATGCATTATTGTGTAAAATACATTTTCAAAAGGAAGGAACTGCAGCAAAATCTCACTATAACAGCATTATTAGGGGGGGGGGGCTTTTTAAATGGTCATCGCTAGTCTAAAATGGGCCAAGGGTTTTCAGATTCTGTGAGCTGCTTTCTGAACTTTTTATTACTTCTATAAAAATCAAAACAGCTCATTCTATGTTTCTAAAATTAGGTATGGAGGAATGTTCCTGGGGAAGAAAGCTTGGGTGAGGATGAGATCTGCCTGTTTGAAAAACCCTAGATACATTTTCACAAGTGGGCCATAATTTTAAATGTTGCATTCGTTAATAAAATGTCTTTTTAAACATTTAAGATTGTCCTGATGCATTTTCCAGAATTAAAAAAAATGAATATAATTGATATAATGCCAATTAAACCAGGAACCTTTCATTTTAATAGAAGATGACTTTGAACTCATTTGGTTATCTGTGAACAGAAAACACAGAAAACACTTTGCTTTGAAAAGGATTAGTTACTGTAGTTCTGTTAGATATAGTATCAATTTTGTTTCATTGGGCAAACTTACCATTCTGAAATGAAAACATCTAAACATCTGTTAGATAAAACTTAAAATAATTTTCTTACTGAGAAAGAAAGAAAGAAAGAAAGAAAGAAGAAAGAAAGAAAGAAAGAAAGAAAGAAAGAAAGAAAGAAAGAAAGAAGAAAAGGAGAGAGGGAGGAAAGACAGATGGATAGACAGAAGGAAGGGAGGGAGGGAGGATTTCTGATAATCTAGATTATATATAAAATAGATTATCAGGAATCTTCCTTCCTTCCTTCCTTCCTTCCTTCCTTCCTTCCTTCCTTCCTTCCTAAGCACCCTGCCATACTCATAATATATCCAGATCTATTCCCCATTAGTGATCCACAGAATATCAATCTCACCACTGAAAAAATATTAAGTGTAAACCACAGTCATGACAATATTGTTAAAGAAATTTAATCTATTTGCTTCATTTAGTACAAAACCACTCAGATCAAAGGTAACATCATAGTCACTAAGCAATACAAGGAGATTTAAGACATGAGCTGCAAAACTATTGATTATTGGATGCTAATATTAGGGAACTACTTGGCCCAGTAGAAGTAATGGTGTTTATAATTCAATGAATAACATAGCAGTCCTGGAAAAAAAATCCAGATGGCAGGTGAATGTCAATAGAATAGTTTCCTATTGCTTTGTAGGGGCCAACTAGAAGTTTGCAACTAAATACAGTCGATCTAAAGATATATTCCATTATCTAGGGTCTACTGTAAATATCCCAACTCATAGATATGTGAATATTGCTACCTTAGCTTGCCAACTTTCTCCACATTGGGTCAGGAGCCGAGGTGGCACAGTGGTTAGGGTGCAGCACTGCAGGCCACTTTAGCTGACTGTGATCTGCAGTTCAGCAGTTCAAATCTCACAGGCTCAAGGTCGACTCAGCCTTCCATCCTTCCGAGGTGGGTGAAATGAGGACCCAGACTGTGGGGGCAAGTTGCTGACTCAATTTGCTAAAAAAAATTGTAAACCGTTTAGAGAGGGCTGAAAGTCCTATTAAGCGGTATAGAAGTTAAATAAATAAATAAATAAACAAACAAACAAACAAACAAACAAGCAAACCTTTTCTAAATGGCTCTTTAAAGTCATGGGAAGAATGCAAAGAATCAACATGATTAACCCTGGCATTGTTATATATTTGAATATTTTAATACAGTTACCATCAGAAGAATGTGAGGTGGGATATACGGATATTGAGGTGACCTGAAATATATTGGCTACCATCATATAATATAGTCCCACAAATAAGAGATTTCTGTGAAGGATTGGCATCATTTTTAACATCCAGAAAATTGTACTTCAAACAGTCACAAAGGAGCTTTTTAGATGAATATTTCTTGGCATATTCAGGATTCATGGGGGGGCTTTCAGTGCAATTTTTTTTCTTCATAAAAAGTATTTCTTCATTTTGGGAGATCACCCTCTGAATTGCCTTAGACTCCACAAAAGAGGATTTATTGCCTAATGTTTCAGAAGGAACATGGTGTCAACCCTTCAAGGTGGATGAGGTAAGATACCAAAGCCATGTAGGTCTGTAGTACTTGGATTGTAAAGGCTTAGTAACAGAATCTTGAATATCTGAACATGTTTCCCACCTCCCTTCCTTTTGTTGTTAGTTGTGAAGTTGTGTCCGACCCATGGTGACCCAATGGACAACACTCCTCCAGGTCTTCTTGTCCTTTACCATCCTCTGGAGTCCATTTAAGCTTACGTCAACTGCTTTGGTGACTCCATCCAGCCACCTCATTCTCTGTCGTCCCCTTCTTCTTTTGCCCCCAATCTTTCCCAGAATGATGCTCTTCTCCAGTGAGTCCTTCCTTCTCATCAGGTAACCAAAGTCTTTTGAGTTTCCTCTTCAGGATCTGGCCTTCTAAAGAGCAGTCAGGGTTGATCTCCTCTAGGATTGACCTGTTTGATCGCCTTGCAGTCCAAGGGACTCGCAGGAGTCTTCTCCAGCACCAGAGTTCAAAGGCCTCAATTCTTTGGCTCTCAGCCTTTCTTTTTTTAAAAAAAATATATTTTATTCATTTTCACATTCCATTTTGCAATCACTTATATACAGGGTATTTGCTATAAGAAATGAAAAAGATAAAAAAGGAAAACACAACTCATCATTCACAACCCCACCTGACACTTCCATCCTCCATACACCCCATCTACCCCCTCCAACTTTCCTTCTCCCTCTAACACTCCCTTCCTACTTCCCTTTCCCCTCAAACCTTCCTTCTCCCCTTACTCCCAACACGCCCTTACATTCCCCTTACTCCTTCCTTACTCCTCCCTCTTCTTTCCCTCTACCTCCCTCCTTGGTGTATGCCTTTATTCAAGTGTTGTTTAATCTGATAAAAAGTAAAATAAACCAAGGGAAAAAAATATAAAGAAAGAAAAGAGAAAGAAAAAAAAAAAAGGGAAAAAAAACAACAACCGTATATAAGTACATTCTTGTTCTTATTGAGACTATGTAAACACCCACCCACCCCCCATGAATCCCCATCCCTAATCCCCCCGACTTCCCAGGGCCCACACCTGGCACTGCCTTCTGTCTAAAGTATCTTGTATACGTATGGATTAAAAATAAAAGTAATATATTAAAGGAAAGAGAAACAAGAAAAAAGAAAGGAAAAAAAAGAGAAAAGAGAAAAAAGAAAAAAGAAAAAAAAAGGAAAAAGAACTCTTTGTGTTGATCTCAGCCCCCCATCTTTATCTATGCTTAAATAGTATAAGTCATTCTATCTATATTTTATTCTCGTCTCTTACTTCTTTGTTATTTACCCCAACCTCCTGTAGACTCTCCCGTTCCTCTTCCTTAGCCTTGTATTCAGATAAACATTTATACAGATTTGTGTAAGCATCAATATACTGTCTAACCAAAAATAGTCCCTTCCGGTAAAGTTTAAGCAACGTGGATCATGCCACATATTCAAATATTACTTTACAGAGGAATAATCAAACTTTCCCTTCTAATAGAATTTAAACAGCGTAGATAATCTTTCTTAACCTCATTTTTAAACAGTAATTCAAGATAATCTAACCAAACTTTCCCTTCTTAGTAAAGTTTAAGCAGCGTGGATCAAGTATTATTTTACACAAAAATCAGTTTACAATCTATTTTAAAATAATCCCAACCGGCTTTCTCTTCTAATAGGATTTAAACAACGTAAATCATTCCGCATGCATTTTACCCTCATCCCTTGCTTGTCTGATATTTACCACTATCAAATTTATACAGACATTAGTTTAAGATCTAGCTCAAAGTAATTTCAGCCAACTTTCCCTTCTAATAAGAATTAAATAGCATGGATCATTCCACATATTCAAATAAAACTTTCAACAAAAGTCAGTTAACCTTCTGTTTTAAAGTGATCCCTTCTAATAGAATTTGAACAACATAAATCATCCACATTCATTTTACATATATAATCAAACTTTCCCTTCTAATAAAATTTAAACAGCGTAAATAATCTTTCTTAACCTCATTTTCAAACAGTAATTCAGAATAATCTAACCAAACTTTCCCTTCTTAGTAGAGTTTAAGCAGCGTGGATCAAGTATTACTTTACACAAAAATCAGTTTACATTCTATCTTAAGATAATCCCAACCGACTTTCTCTTCTAATAGGATTTAAACAACGTAAATCATCGCATGCATTTTACCCTCATCCCTTGCTTGTCTGATATTTACCACTATCAAATTTATGCAAACATTAGTTTAGGATCTAGTTCAAAGTAATTTCATCCAACTTTCCCTTCTAATAAGAATTAAATAGCATGGATCAATCCACATATTCAAATAATACTTTCAACAAAAATCAGTTAACCTTCTGTTTTAAAGTAATCCCTTCTAACAGAATTTAAACAACATAAATCATTCCGCATTCATTTTACATATATACAATCAATATCACCCCACCAATAAGTTCCGCTTTTTCTACCGGAGAAAGGTCGCAAACCCCCATTCAGTCCACAACTTTGGCAAATATTTTAAAATGTCTAAATCCTCGATCTCCGCTTTTCTGCTTCCCCGAGGGAGGAAAGGCTACCCCCTCCATCTTGCAACCACGCGGCCTGCCGCTTGCCTTCTCCTTCAGCTTGTCTCTCCTCTTTTCCGAGTGAATCAGGAAGTCCCGCCTTCAAAGTCTTGTAATAGAAATCTCGAGCCTCCGAAACAGAGTTAAGACGGAATCTTTGATTCTCAAATGTGACCGTAATGCCGGCTGGGGCCTCCCATCTGTATTGGATCTGTTGATTTCTAAGCTCTTTAGTTAAAAAGGCATAGTCTCTTCTTGCTCTCAACATCTGGAAAGGTATTTCTTTGAAGACAATCAGGTCCTGGTCATCAACTCACAGACTGTTATTATGAAACTTTTGCATAATCGCGTTCTGGATTCTTTTGTGGAAAAATATATAATTATGTCCCTCGGGAGCTGTCGCTGTTCCGCTACCAACGAGTTCTGGCGATAGATTTTCCGAATCTGCCAATCAAAGTTAAGTCCCGGGCTTCCCACCGCATGGCTGAAGGCTTCAACAAAGGTCTGTTTCAAATTCTCTCGCTCCTTTTCGCGGAGTCCTCTGACTCTTATTGCAAATGCCTTCCTATTAAAATTTATCATCACGAGCTGTTCTTCAGTGTCTCTAATTTTTTGTTGTAATATTTGAATATTAGTAGTCAAATTAGAATTAGCCTCCTCCAAGCTTTCCAATTTATTCTCTATTTCAGCAGAGTAATCTGACAGGGCAGACACGGCTGCAAACGTATTCACCTTCATTTGGTCAATTTTAAACTTTAAATCATCATATAGCTCCAATACGAATTCCTTGATTTCTTGTTTAAAATCATTAAGCATTTGAAAGAAAAATTCCTGTGTTAAAAATTCTCCAGTAGAGGGCATAGGAGACAAGGGCTGTGATTCCAGTATAAATTCTTTAGATTCTTTGGGCACATTTGTAGAGAGACGCTTCGATTTTGACCTGGGTGCCATAATAAATAAACAAATAAACAGCGCTTTCGCTCCCCTCTATTTCAAAAAAAAAAAAGAGTTTATTTTGTTAAGGAGCGGTCTGCAGGAAGGTAAAACCGGCTAAGTACATCACCTATCAGTCACCAACGGAGAGAAATCGCCATTTTGAAGTCCGTTTAAACAAAGAAGTCTCTAAGACAAATGGTGCTGGTAATTAAGATAGTAATAAAAGCATAAATCTCACAGGAGTGGGACCCGCCCGTATTAATCCTGGCTTGGAACAACTTTGCTTTGTCCTGGGGGGGGGGGCTCGCCTGTCTAGGGCTGCAAAAAAAGGCAGCTGAGAAGAACTGGCTGGAGATAAAAGCTCCGCTCCCGCTGGATCTAATCTCTGTCCACAGCCAAAAAAAGAGAAAGGCTGTGGATTACGAATAGACCCTAGCACACAGAGCTACTCCCTGCCCCTTTCTTAGCCAAAAAGGGGTGATATCTATGATCTTATTTAGATATACAGACCAGATCTCTGAGAGGAGCTCGGTTGAGCCCTCCTCGGCAACAGGCTCCGCCCCCAGGAAGTTACTCTCAGCCTTTCTTATGGTCCAACCTTCACCGCCATCCATTGCAACTGGGAAAACCATAGCCTTAACTATACACACTTTTCTTGGCAGGGTGATGTTTCTGCTTTTTAGTATGCTGTCTATATTTGCCATAGCTTTCCTCCCCAGGAGCAAGCGTCTTTTCATTTCTTGTCCTTCCCTTTATCTTTGTATAAAGAAGTCTTATTCGCATTTCATTCTTATCCCACGTTTGAGACCTTTTATATGACCATTGCCTTGGTAGAAGTCTTCTTGTCTTTCAAACATATTACTTTACCCCAGTGACATGCGGTCAGCTTTATGGCTCGTGAGGCACTTTTTAGACTTGTGGACTTCAACTCCCAGCCAGGCATGCTCAGTTCCGATTTAAAGCGACAGCATTTTTGCCCCTTGCAAAATAAGTTTTCCCATTTTTTTCTTCTCCCTCCCCCTCCTTCCTCCTCTCTCCCTCCCTCCCCCCTCTCTCAAACAGACACACACAGAGAGAGAAATTGGATCCCTCTCTCACTTACTCACTCTCAAACAAATACAAACACAGAAGTTGAATTGGATATATTTTCCAAAAGCTTGAAAGCAGCTCCTCTGCCATACCCCCCTTCCCCTGCTGACTTCCAATCAAACTTTTTGAATTCCTCCTCCCTCCCCACACATGCACCTTTTCCAGCTGTTTCAGAGACTATTTCAAGTCTGCTTCTGCCTGCCCTGCCCTCATGAAAGGGCAGAGCTCTGAGTCAGACTGACCTAGTTGCTCCCAGAGAACTCTAAAAAGCCTCTAAAAATGCCCTCTACAGGAGGCGAGAGCCTCCTTTGCATACAAAATTTTTTGCTTGTTAACCCTTGCTTAACTCTTAAAAGGCGAAAAATTGCTTATGCACAGGGGGCCCCTATTTCTCTGGCCTCCTCCTATAGTTAACACTAAGCACTGTTCCAAATCATTATGAATCTGGTAGCAACTACCTTGGCTTTAATTATTTTTTAAAAATTCTTTAAAATTATTTCCTTTTCCTCATGACTGGTGAGGCCACGCCTCCCCTGCCTCTAGTGAATGCACGTCCCTGCTTTACCCTCTCTAAATAATCCAATGGACACTAAGGATTAGATGATCATTTCTTGATATAGGTGAGATCAGCTTTGGCATTGGAGAAAAAACTGAGTCATCTTGTCCATCAGAATGCAGAATAACACAGTTAGAATAAAATAGAATTGAGTAGAACTGAACAGAACATAATTCTTTTTATTGGCAAAGTGTGGTTGGACATACAAGGAATTTGTCTTTGGTGCAAATGCTCTCAGTATACATAAGGAGAATAAAATAGAATACATTCATGAAGAATCACAAGATACAATACTTAGGGATAGTCATAGGCTCTTAATAAGCAATCAAATTATACTAAGAAGCAAATAAAACAATATATATTTTAAAGATGCAAGCAACATGGTTATAGTCATAAGTGGAAAGAGATAGGTATTTGGAAGGAAGAGAAAAAATAATAGTAATTCAGTCTTAGTAGATAATTTGACAGTGTTGTGGGAATTAGTTGTTTAGCAGAGTGATGGCATTTGGGGGAAAACCGTCATTGTGTCTAGTTGTTCTGGTGTGAAGTGCCCTATAGTGTCATTTTGAGGGTAGGAGTTGAAACAATTGATGTCCAGGATGCGAGGAGTCTATAGATATTTTCAGCCCTCTTTTTGATTCATGCAGCATACAGTCCTCAATGGAAGGCAGGTTGGCAGTAATTGTTTTTTCTGCAGTTCTAATTATCCGTTGAAGTCTGTGTCCGTCTTGTTTGGTTACAGAGCCAAACCAGACAGTTATAGAGGTGCAGATGACAGACTCAAGACTCTGTAGACTAGAATATTCTGTAGAACTGAAGCGTTGGAAGGAAACTTGGAACCAGAAACTCTTCTGCTTCAATGCCCTTGGTCCATACATTAGATAGGTTTCCAAGCACTTTGGTTTCCTGGCAATTTTGCTATACAATGAAAGGCTCTCTTCCTGCAGAGGCCATTAGCATAAGTCATGCCTACAAGTTCAGACTGTTTGAAAAGTGAAATATTAGGAAGGGAAATTTCGGTGACACATTGTCCTCTCCCCTTCTTTTCCCCGATCGCTTTCCCCTTCTTCAATATTTATGCTCTGCTTTTAATATTTAATATTAAACACTGGAGATTTTTGCTTATATGGGCTTAAGTTATTTCATCTGTTGTTTTTAATTAGTCTCCTGACTCTTCCTCAAAGTTCTGCTCCAAATGTCTAAATCTCCCGTCCTGTGTAATGTGTTGTATATAAGGCAGCCAGCCGCTCCTGCTTAAAATTCATTAAACTTCTTGTAAGAATTCAATTTTGCCACGGCTGCAGTTTCACTAGTTTTTGGTCTCTCCGTCTTCCATCCTCAGCAGAGTTTCACTTTCCCAATGTTGTGCCAGCTTCTTTCTTGCTGATTTTCAGCGCATGTCTTCATAAGTTGCGATCCTTTTTCATTCATGAGGGCTAGAATTATTCTCCATAAAAAATATTTAGGGTTTCCATTCAAATATTTGGGTGGAGGAGAGTTTGTTCTAGTCATTAGAGCGCGGGGGGGGTCAGCAATCCGTGGCTCTGGAGCCACATGTGGCTCTTTCATTCCTCTGCTGTGGCTCCCTATCACTCAAAATACGCATTGCAACTGACAATGTGTGATACCAACCGGCATGGGATTTCTTGAGCTTTTCGACTCCAGTTAGGCCAACCATGATTAAATCCAAGAAAAGTTTCTGAAGAAAACAGAACATTTAATTCAACTACATATGCTACTTCTGTAGCCGCTCAGGAAATAGGCACGGGAAGAGTTTTGTAGCTCCCGCTGTTTTCTTTTCTGTGGGAAATGGGTCCCAATGGCTCTTTGAGTGTTTAAGGTTGCCAACTCCTAGGTTAGAGTTAGATTTCAGGCACTAAACTAGAAAGTGGGAGACCATGAGTTCAAGTCCCATCTTAGCCGTGAAAGTTTGCTGGATGACTTTGTGCCAATCACTGGGAGACTGGGACTTCTAGTCCAGCCTTCAGCATGGAAGCTTGCTGGATGACTTTGTGGTGATCACCAGGAGATTGGGAGTTCTAGTTCAGCTTTCAGCACGAAAGCTTGCTGAATAACTTTGTGACAATCACCAGGAGTTCTAGTCCAGCCTTCAGCATGAAAGATTGCTGGATGACTTTGTGGCAATCACCAGGAGACTGGGAGTTCTAGTTCAGCTTTCAGCACAAAAGCTTGCTGAATGACTTTGTGCCAATCACCAGGAGGCTGGGATTTCTAGTCCAGCCTTCAGCATGAAAGCCAGCTAGATGACTTTGTGACAATCACCAGGAAACTGGGAGTTCTAAGTTCATCTTTCAGCACGAAAGCTTGCTGAATGACTTTGTGACAATCACCAGGAGTTCTAGTTCAGCCTTCAGCATGAAAGCTTGCTGGATGACTTTGTGCCAATCACCAGGAGACTGGGAGTTCTAAGTTCAGCTTTCAGCACGAAAGCTTGCTGAATGATTTTGTGACAATCACCAGGAGTTCTAGTCCAGCCTTCAGCATGAAAGCTTGCTGGATGACTTTGTGACAATCACCAGGAGACTGGGAGTTCTAGTCCCATTTTAGGCATTAAAGCCAGCTGGGGAGACTTTGAGCCAATCATTCTCTTTCAGCCCAACTCACCTCCCAAGGTTGCTATTGTGAGGACAATAGGAGGAGGAAGTGTGCTAGACATGGTCACCATCTTGAATTATTTGTAAACATAATAAAGGGGGAATAAGAATACATAAATGTCCACATTCATCTTGTTCTGTTTTTTTTATTCTGCCTTTCGTATCTCCATTCTAAATGTACTCTTTACACTTACACAACACAATACAAAAAATAAATAA
>NC_045549.1:69364534-69407034 GCF_009769535.1 Thamnophis elegans | reverse complement strand
TTAAAGGAAGAGAGAGACAGAGAGAGACAGAGACAAAGGAAGAGAGAGAGATAAGGAATAAAAGTAGAAATTAAAGGGAGAGAAAGAGAAAGAGAGAGAGATAAGGAATAAAAGTAGAAATTAAAGGAAGAGAGAGAGACAGAGACAGAGAGAGAGAGATCAGGAATAAAAGTAGAAATTAAAAGATGAGAGAGAGAGAGGAAGAGAGAGAGATAAGGAATAAAAGTAGAAATTAAAGGAAGAGAGAGAGACAGAGAAAGAGAGTGACAGAGAAAGAGAGAGAAAGAGGGAGATAAGGTATAAAAGTATAAATTAAAGGATGAGAGAGAGAGATAAGGAATAAAAGTAGAAATTAAAGGATAAGAGAGAGAGACAGAGAGAGAGAGACAAAGAGAGAGAAATAAGGAATAAAAGTAGAAATTAAAGGAAGAGAGAGACAGAGAGAGACAGAGACAAAGGAACAGAGAGAGAGATAAGGAATAAAAGTAGAAATTAAAGGGAGAGAGAGGGGGAGAGAGAGAGAGAGAGAGAGAGAGAGAGAGAGAGAGAGAGAGAGAGAGAGAGTTTTCAGACCCATTCTGCAAGATTTGGTTGTTCTTAGATAAAAGCTTGTGCTCTGTGAAGTGAACCAACCCCATCACAATTTTATCACACGTTTTAAACCCTTGAAACTATAATATCCTCCCGCCCCCCCTCCTAGCATTAGTTGCTGGTTTCAGTGTTGATTGAAATGATTGGGTTTTATGCATTGCCATGTTGCACAATGCCTTTTAAATGTCTGTAGTAATAGTTGTTGTTGTTTTTAACTACACAATGGTTCCTTTATTCCTTTGGAATGAATTCATTCTTTTTGAATAAATAGGGCAGTTGGGAGCTGCCAGGAACATGTTGTTCACCGAAAACACAATAATGGGTTTTATGCGCGATGAAATGCAGGTCAGGTGCTGAACTGTTACCTGGATTTTTGAATGCTTGGCATTAGCGCATGATGTTTTCAAGTAACCTTCTGGAGAATATGAATGTTGTGCAGTGGTGGGATTCAAATAATTTAACAACCGGTTCTCTGTCCTAATGACCATCTGGGTAGGTGGGGCTCAGTGGTCATGTGACTGAGCGGGCGTGGCCAACTCAAGGTCACTCAGGTCGATGGACGA
Organism: Thamnophis elegans; assembly: GCF_009769535.1. Lineage (NCBI taxonomy): Eukaryota > Metazoa > Chordata > Lepidosauria > Squamata > Natricidae > Thamnophis > Thamnophis elegans. The sequence continues at coordinate 69,405,880 of NC_045549.1, read as the reverse complement.
TTCGCCTTAGCTGTTACAATGGTAATAAGGGTTAACCGGAGAGGCAGTTTCTGTAAGCAGGGCAATAAAGATGAGGCTAGAAACTTTCCTTCCTGCCTTCCTTACAGGATTAGCCCTGTAAAGTGGAAAAAATGAAATGAGATTTATTTCAACAATTGGTTCTCTGAACTACTTAGAAAGTTACCAACCGGTTCTCCTGAATAGGTGCGAACTGGCTGAATCCCACTACTGCTCTTGCACCTTAAAAATAATAAGACCTCAACAAAAATAAGGCCAGGTGCTTATTTCAGGGGTCAAAAGAAAATAAGACCCTGTCTTATTTATTCCATTATGTATCCCATTTCTATGTTGAGCAATGTGTTATCTAGGTGCCCAAGGTGTTAGCATAGAAACATCATCATCGTCATTATAATCATATACCATGTTTCCCTAAAAATAATATCACCGTCGTCGTTACAATCATGCACCATGTTTTCCTAAAAATAAGATTTTCAGGGAAATATGGTATATGATTATAATGACGACGATGTTGCTTGTATGTTAATACCTTGGACACCTAGAACAGTGTTTCTCAACCTTGGCAACTTGAAGATGTCTGGACTTCAACTCCCAGAATTCCCCAGCCAGCGAATGCTGGCTGGGGAATTCTGGGAGTTGAAGTCCGGACATCTTCAAGTTGCCAAGGTTGAGAAACACTGACCTAGAGAACCCTTATATCATGGAATGCATGATATAAAACAATAGAAAATATTTACTAAAAGAAAAAGCTTAAGACAATAAAATATAGCAAAGTAGTTTACCGTATTGTTTGGTTGGGTGTTTTTCTTTTGAGTGCGTGTATGTCTGTGTGTGTTGTTATTGTTCTGTTTTTTTAAAAAAAAAAAAACATTTCTGTGATATTTTTCAGTCTTAGGGATCGCCAGCCTGATAAATGGAGTGGCTACATTTCATCAGGCAACTAATGATCCACTGTTGGTTTGTTTTCTTGTAGGCTTTTCTTGTTGTTTATTTGTTTGTTTGTTTGTTTGTTTGTTGTACTGTAGCATTACCAAGATGAAAATATTTCCCGGACTAGCATGCACCACATGCAATGAAGATCTTCTTTTTGTTTGCTCTCCTTTTATAAAGGAAAAAAAAAACCTATTCGCTTGTCAAAAATAAATAAATAAATAATAATAATAATAATAACAACAACAACAATCCTCTGATGATGCCAAATGCAGACTTTGCAAAGAAGCTGATGAAACTGTTGATCACATACTCAGCTGCTGTAAAAAAATCGCGCAGACTGATTATAAATTGCGGCACAATTCAGTAGCGCAAATGATCCATTGGAATTTGTGCAAAAATTTTAATATTAAAACAGCAACAAACTGGTGGGAACATCAGCCTGAAAAAGTCACCGAAAATCAGATGGTCAAGATCTTGTGGGATTTCCGTATACAAACCGACACAAAATACTGGCGCATAATACACCAGACATCACACTGGTTGAGAAAAATAAGGTCACAATCATAGACATCGCAATACCAGGTGATAGCAGGGTCGCCGAGAAGGAACATGAAAAAATAGCAAAATACCAGGACTTAAAAATCGAAATTCAACGACTATGGCACAAACCAGCAGTGATAATTCCAGTGGTAATTGGCACACTGGGTGCTATTCCAAAAGCACTGGAATTACATTTAAAACAGTTAAAAATTGACAAAATCACCATCAGTCAAATGCAAAAAGCCGCACTGCTTGGATCTGCACGCATATTCCGAAAATACGTTACGACGTCCTAGGCCCCTGGGTGGGGCCCGACTAGTAACCAATGCCAAATCCGGTGAAACAACTGGCCGCTGTGATACAATTGTATAATAATAATAATAATAATAATAATAATAATAATAATAATAATAACAACAACAACAACAACAACAACAACAACAACAACAACAACAACCATGCTCTTTTGATTGCAGGCCTGTTTGCCTGCAGGGCTGATGTTGTAATATTAACAAATGGCATTTCTTCGATGTAGAGGATAATGATATAACCTTATAACTCAAAGCACTTGCAGAATATAAGTCATCCTTGCTTGGTCTATGTGGTTTTCTCTCTGCCATTTCTCTGCCCTTCCAAGATGATTACTTGTGTCGGCAATTAAATGTGCCCCCAATCCATCACAAGTCATAGATAGAAACTGTGGAACTGCAACCAGTAGTACGTCAATGCCATTTACTTATATAGTGCATAAATGTGGATTTAATTCAGGGGTGGGCTTCACAAATTTCAGCAAAGGGTTCTTTGCTTGGTGGCTGGGTGGGTATGGCCATGGTGGGCGTGGCCTAGTCGGCTTCCTGCATCATGATGAGACCCCCATTTTCATCTTCACCAGATTCCGGAGGCTTTTCTTGACTCTCTGGGATGGCCAAAAACTGTCTCCTTTGGGCTCCGGAGGACTTCCAGGAGACCCGTTTTTCCCTCCCCCTGAGCCTCCACACGCGCCTTGCACTTACCTCACATCCAAAATGGGCTGCATTGAGACTCCTGGGAGGGGCATGGTGTCGTTGCAGGGGTGGGCCATGGTGGGGGACTAGCCAGGGGTGGGATTTGGAGGTTCTCCGAACCAGCTAAAATGTTAGCAATGAGTTCTTCCAAACCCGGGCGAGCCCGAAGCAGCCCACTCCTGATTTAATTTCTATGCCCAACGTCTAGCATTTAGGTAGAATCACCGAAATTGTTTCAGGTTTTGAATCCGCAGCTTGGATGGTGCCCTATTCTAAGAGCATATGAACCAAGCAATTCACAACGGACACACAAGCAGTTGTTTCTACTTTTGTGGTTCACTCTCAAATGGAATGCATGTGGATCGGGGTGCAAACCAGGGAGGGATGAAATTCAGCAGGTTCTAACAGGTTCTGGAAAACGGATAGCAGAATTTTTGTGTAGTTCGGAGAACCAGTAGTGGAAATTTTGAGTAGTTCAGAGAACTGGCAAATGCCACCTCTGGCTGGCCACGCCCCTGAGCCCCAGCTGATCAGGAGGAAATGGAGATTTTACAGTATCCTTCCCCAGCCACGCCCACAGAACCGATATTAAAAAAAACATTGAATTTCACCACTGGTGCAAACCTTGATACCTCAGGATGCCTCTGTGCCTGAAGAAATGGAGCCCTTTATCTCTTGCCAAATTTTCTTCTTTGAGATTTTTCCCATTCATTTATTTCACTAAAATAGTCAAACGCGAGGAAGCGGCGCCTCTAAAGTCAACACTCATCTCTACTATAGGAATGTCAGAAGGCCAGAGCTCTACTACTCCCAGCCACATTTCAAAATTTGGCGAGAATAGCAATAGCAGTTAGACTTATATACTGCTTCATAGGGCTTTCAGCCCTCTCTAAGCAGTTTACAGAGTCAGCATATTGCCCCCACAGTCTGGGTCCTCATTTCACCCACCTCGGAAGGATGGAAGGCTGAGTCAACCTTGAGCTGGTGAGATTAGAACCGCTGAACTGCAGATAACAGTCAGCTGAAGTGGCCTGCAGTACAGCACCCTAACCACTGCGCCACCTTGGCTCTAACACGCCACTTTAGAGAATTTCATGGGTTTAAACGGTCTTAAGACTTAGCAATAGCAATAGCACTTAGACTGATATAATGCTTGTCAGTGATGAATTGTCTCCTAGAACCCGAGAGGCTGTCACAAAGAGCATTGACTTCTTCTCTAGGAAAAATTGTGTCAAACTCGATTTCACTGGCGACCACATCAAAGTTGTGTTTGACCTTGGAGGACCACTGGGGTGTGGGGGTGTGGTTGGGAGCATGGTCATAGTGGGTGCAACACTGGACCTATGGTGGCCAAGTGCTAAGGCAGGATTTCCCTGAGACTCTCTCTCACTTTCGCTATAATCTCCTTCCTTCCTTCCTTCCTTCCTTCCTTCCTTCCTTCCTTCCTTTTCATTTCCCTTCTCTTCCCCTCTTTCCTTCTTTTTCTTTTTCTTTCCTCTTTCCCTTTCTCCTTTCCTGTCCCTTCTTGCAAGCTCAAATGCAAATGGGGACACATTTCTCCTTTTGTTTTGTTTTCAGTTTGCTTTGTCAGCCCTCTGACAGCAAAAATGGAGTTCAGGGGGGGGCATTTGTGCCCCCCCGCCCCATTTTTGGCCTGGACGGCCTCCTGCAGCCCCCTGCCACTGAAAATAGGGCACGTGCGGCCCTCCAGAGCTCCATTTTCACTGGCAGAGGGTTGCAGGAGGCTGTCGCAGCCTAAAACAGAGCTCGGGAGCACATTTTCACCGTGACCTGACAAATGCGTGCACGACAAAAGCGCACCGACAACACAGCAGCGCGAAAACAGCGACACGCGCCCACAACAACGCGTTGACAACAACGCGCCCACAAAAGCGTGATTTCAGTTAAGGTAAGGGTTAGGTTCAGGGTTAGGTTTAGGATTAGGATTAGGGTTAGGGTTAGGGTTAGGGTTAGGGTTAGGGTTAGGGTTAGGGTTAGGTTTAGGGTTAGGTTTAGGGTTAGGTTTAGGGTTAGGGTTAGGGTTAGGTTTAGGGTTAGGTTTAGGGTTAGGTTTAGGGTTAGGTTTAGGGTTAGGGTTAGGTTTAGAACTCGAGGTTATTACTTGTTTGTTGAAGGCGCGCTTTTGTTGGCATGCTTTTCATCGGTGCGATTTAGAACTTGCGGTTTTCTCGCCGCGGTTTCGTCAGCACGCTTTTGTCAAGCACGCATTTGTCGGTGAACCCATTTTCGCTGTCAGAGGCACTGCAGACCGGGTCCTTTACTGTTTCCAGGCTGGGCTCACAGGCCAGATCTAAGCACCCCATGGGCCAAAACCGGCCTGCAAGCCTTGAGTTTGACACCCCTGGTGTTGGCTCTCCTCTTCGAGCAGGTGGTTGCAGTAGAAGACCTCTGAGGTCCCCTTCAACTCTATTGTTCTACTTTCTAGAATTCCACTCTTCGCAATTTCAACATGAATACTCTGCCATCTGCTCCTATACACCCAGATGCAAATCAGCCTTGTGTGGCCCACTTACTTTCACAACTCTTCCAAGCCAGCATAACAATTCTCAGCTCTTCGCATGTTTGTAAACATAACCAAAACTGGATGGCTTCGTGTGCAGCGCCAATGTAAGAGCTGCATAAATATTCACTTCACTGAGTCATGTGTAGAAACGCTGTAGTGTGATGATTAACACTGAAAGGAACCAAGATAGAAATAAGGGTAAGAGATGCCAAAATGATTAGAGTAAAAATTTCCAGCCTTTTCAATTCTGAGCAAATATAATACTTGTCTCCTAAATCAAAGGTTGGTTTTAAATAGAATCACTGGAAAAACTACATAGAACACAGAATAATAAATTTGGATGGTACCTTGGAGGTCTTCTAGTTCAATCCCCTGATCAAGCTGTAGACCCTATACCATTTCAGACAAATGGCTGTCCAGTCTCTTCTTAAAAGCCTCCAATGAAGAAGGCATGTTCTTCCATTGATTGATAATAGAGTAGAGTAGAGTAGAGTAGAGTAGAGTAGAGTAGAGTAGAGTAGAGTAGAGTAGAGTAGAGTAGAGCAGAGCAGAGTAGAGTAGAATAGAATAGAATAGAATAACAGAGTTGGAAGGGACCTTGGAGGTCTTCTAGTCCAACCCCCTGCTTAGGCAGGAAACACTACACCATTTCAGACAAATGGCTATCCAACAGCTTAAAAAATTCCAGTGTTGGAGCATTCACAACTTCTGGAGGAAAGCTGTTCCACTGATTCATTGTTCTAACTGTCAGAAAATTTCTCCTTAGTTCTAAGTTGCTTCTCTCCTTGATTAGTTTCCAGCCATTGCTTCTTGTCCTGCCCTCAGGGGCTTTGGATAATAGGTTAACCCCCTCTTCTTTGAGGCAACCTCTGAGATATTGGAAGACTGCTATCATGTCTCCCCTGGTCCTTCTTTTCATTAAACTAGACATACTCAGTTCCTGCAATTGTTCTTTATATGTTTTAGCCTCCAGTCCCCTAATCATCTTTGTTGCTCTCCTCTGCACTCTTTCTAGAGTCTCCACATCTTTTTTACATTGTGGCGACCAAAACTGGATGCAGTATTCCAAGTGTGGCCTTACCAAGGCCTTATAAAGTGGTATTAACACTTCACGTGATCTTGATTCTATCCCTCTGTTGATGCAGCCTAGAACTGTGTTGGCTTTTTTGGCAGCTGCTACACATGGCTGGCTCCTATTTAAATGATTGTCCGCTAGGACTCCAAGATCCCTCTCACAGTTACTACCATTAGGCTCACTCTTAGGACATTTCTCTTTACTTCTAGCTTGTTTCTCTCCTTGATTAGTTTCCATCCATTGTTTCCTGTCTTGCCTTTTGGGGTGTTGGAAAATAGTTTGACCTCTTCATCTTTGTAGGGTCCCCACAAATATTGGAAGGTTGCCATCAAGTCACCTTTAGTCTTTCTTTTCATTAGACCAGAGATATCCAATTCCTGCAATCATTCTTCATATGTTTCACTCACCAGCCCCGTAGTCATTTTGTTGCTAAGTAGAATTAGACTTGTGTTACTGCCTAGATACCAACCAAAAATCCCAAGCCTCTAAAATTTGGGGGAGGGATGTAAATGTTCAACATCTTTAGAGAAGACAGGGCCAAGGAAATAACATTTGCCACTGGTGACCAGTGGTAGGTTCCTAACCAGTTCGCGGAGAGGGCATTTTCTCCTGCAAACTCCCCTCCCCCTTCGCTCCTTTTTATTCCCTATGGGAGGGGCCATTCACCATTCACCTGTGGCTTTACTCCCGAGTCGACCCTTGTTCCTTACCTCTTCCCTTCTCCTGGCAGCTCTGCACATGTGCACATCAGGAACAGGCTCCAGCTGTTCTTCTGCCCCACTGATATCCGGCTTCAAAGGGAGCTGATAACTGTCAGCCCCATCTCTGCCTGCAACACAGAGCCCTCATCAGAGCCTTCCCCAGACTCCAGGACTGGCCCATCTTCCTCCCCAACCTCCTCACTGTCCGAATCTGCCACCAGCTCCTCCGCTGCCGGGCCACAACATTAACTTCGACACCTTTCCAAAACAAATGGAAACCTTGGTGAATCATCAGATGTGAAAAATCACGGAAATGATTGCAAAACACTGCTTCACCATAAGGCACACGGCGTACAATATTTTACGGGTTTTTTTCTTGTTTACCTTGAGACTCCCTAAATGCTTTGCCCATTTTCTTAAACATAAATTTACCTCCCGTTTTTACTTTAACAAGAATTTGGAAAAATGCCGTATGCTTATTCTCCACAAGATAAACCGCGTAGCTATATTTAATAGCCTCCATAGGGGCTCTAGGAAAAATACCTGCTTAGTTTTCATGAGGTCACTTAAGAATGCTTAAGCAACTTGCTCATCATGACAAATGTTGACTAACTATTGTTGCTGCCTTTTTATTCCCTGGGTTGTGTGAAATTATCCCTTGCCAGTTCTGCTAGGGGTTTCTCAGCTATTTAGCATCATCATTGGAAAAATTGCCTTCAGTTTCACTTTAGCCAGAGTTAATGAATTATGATTATGAATAAGAAGAGGTCAAGCAGATCAGATCAATGTGCTCCCTGATTCACCTTTCATTTATTTATTTTATTTTTATTTCATTTGTTTGTTTTTTCTTTTTGAAAATTTTGAAAAAAAAACTTTTACAAATATTTACCTCCCTCCCCCACTCCAGGGGAAGGATACTGCAAAATCCCCATTCCCACCCTACTCCAGGGACTGATACTGCAAAATCTCCATTCCCTCCCACTCCAGGGGAAGGATACTGCAAAATCCCCATTCCCACCCTACTCCAGGGACTGATACTGCAAAATCTCCATTCCCTCCCACTCCAGGGGAAGGATACTGAGAAATCTCCATTCCCTCCCACTCCAGGGGAAGGATACTGCAAAATCTCCATTTCCTCCCCACTCCAGGGGAAGGATACTGCAAAATCCCCATTCCCACCCTACTCCAGGGACTGATACTGCAAAATCTCCATTCCCTCCCACTCCAGGGGAAGGATACTGAGAAATCTCCATTCCCTCCCACTCCAGGGGAAGGATACTGCAAAATCTCCATTCCCTCCCAACTCCTGGAGGAAGGATACTGCAAAATCTCCACCTGCTTTCCAGCTCCATTCTCTGTGCAGGGCAACAGAAGAAGATCCAGCCAATCAGCTGAGCCTCTGATCATCTGGGACTTTGGAGGCAGCAAATAGATGGAGGCAGAGCCAGCTAGAGATGGTATTTGCCAGTTCTCTGAACTAATCAAAATTTCCGCTACTGGTTCGCCATAACGGGTCAGAACTGGCTGAATACCACCTCTGCCTGCAAAATTGCCACTTCAGATTTTGCCTCTGGAATCCTCCCACCACCATAGCTATCACTGAGAAGTTAGGTAGCTGTACGAATATTACATTCCTATTGGTGGAGAAATCTGCTTTGCAACATGAGGTTTCGAAAGGAAACCCACATCTTACAGGTTTGATATTTACATGGAGGTGTTTTCAGTGTGTTTACGATCTTCTTTGAACTCCTTTCCCAGAAGATGAAATAAGACTTTCAGTGAATGGAGAAACAAAAGTTTTCAAGAAAAAAAAAACAACTTTAGATCCTTCTTAAGAATAGATAGGATCTGGTGTTGGGAGAAATGCCCTTCTGGGTTCAGTTCCCAGTGGGGAAAAATACATTGGAAACATGGAGGCTGTTTGGAAAGATGGTTTAATGGTGGATAGGACCACATGCCTTGAAGATGTTGGGTGAAGAAAAAATGGGGAGAAATGCTGAGAGTGCCTAGGTTTTATGCCCTCTCTGGACTTTTGAATTTGAGCTTGTATTCTGATTGGTTGTCAGACTCCCATGGGGCTATGCAGGGGCAACTCTGTAGGCTGTCCTGAGTCCCAAGCTTGGTTGAGCCTTGCTGGATGATGATATAATGACAGGGCTTTGGGCAATTCATACTACGCCTCTGCCTGAAGGAGGTAGATCTTTGTTATGTAGAATCAACTGGCTCAGGTCTTAATGCCCATTGACAAAGGTTGGGGGGATGAGTTACTGCCTCCCTTTTAGGGGAAACATTCTGCCCTTTTAATATTTCCTAAAATATCTCATTTTTCTCGGAGAGGGGTGGATGCTAACTTCCTACACTGAGATCTCAAAGAACTTGGTTATTAAGACCTCTAAAGGAGAGATTTTTACCAAAGATTTTATCATCATAATCCTGCGAGTTTAGTTTATCAAATGACATTTAGGGGTTTTTTGGTTTTTTTTAGATGGAGAGTAAATAAAACATTCTTACAAAAAGAAGCAATATTGGAGGATTGTAGAAAAGAAAATGAAGAAAAGTATGATTTGAAAATAATTTCAATGAAGCTACTGATTTAAGAATGACTTTGGGATGGAAATGAGAAAGCTTTTTTTTTTTTTTAATCAGAGCTCATTTTATGCAATATAAGACTGAACTCATACAAGAGGGAGCCAAGAGAAACGCAGGCTATTTTGGATGAGATAAATAGACGAGAAGAATTGAGAAAATCTCCAGAGAAGGTCAGTATGTGTCATCAAATTAAACTTTTAAAACACCAGCTATCAATGTTCACAGTCAGAGAAATGGAACTAAAAATGAGTTACACAAGGCCAATCCCCCCTCCCCTGAATTTGCAAATAAACTGGGGAATTTGCCTTGCAAATTAAGGAATGAAAATGATACTGAAACTTCAATGAAGTTAATGGATAATGTAGCTATTAAAAAAGGTTTCATCTGTACCATTTTAATTTGTATAAAAGAAATGACATTTCTTTGAAGAAAATAGATGAATAATTTTAAAAAAAAGTCTTTCAAGGATTACAGAAAAACAAAAGCAGGTTATGAATGGACCTATAAAAGTAAGAAAAAATTCTAAAGCTACACAAATGATTAAACATGAAAAAAAATTATCTAGACTGGATGAATTACTGAGCTCTTGCTATAAATGTTTGGTGAAAATATTTGCAAATCAGATGATTTCAATATTACAGGGGAAAAAATTCTAAAGACTTGGAAAAAGGCTAACCCAGCACTAATACCTAAAGAGGAACAAGATTTAAACATAAGGGGGATGTGGACAAATTTATGGATGATATTACAATGCTAAAATAGATTCAGTTTCATTTATCTTAGCATTCAAGTAATTAAATGCAATTAACTTGATTACTCCCCAAATGCTTCATTATTTTCCAGTACTTAGCCTTGGAATTAATACTCTAATGGTGTGTTTTAAAAAGATTTAATTACACTTAATGTATTATGTCTTTCCTATTATAATGTACCAAATACCAAATGCACAGGTATACTATAGAATAGTGATGGCGAATCTTTTTTGCCAAAAGAACACATGTGTGCTATCACATGCGCTCCATAATTTAATGCCCACCCACACCATGCCCCCTGTGCATGCATATGTGACACCCCACCTCACCCCCACTACCCCACGGATGCGTCCACAGCTGTCTTGGAACCTGGGAGGGCAAAAACGGCCTTCCCCATCCCCGGACGCCCTCCGAAGGCTGGAAATGGCCCATTTTCCGACTTCCAGTGGCCCCTGCAAATGCATTTTTTTGCCCTCCTCAGCTCTTCAGAGGCTTTCTAGGAGCCTGGGGAGGGTGAAAAACAGCCCAACACACAAACCGGAAGTTTGGGAACGGACTTCTGGGTTGCCCGTTGGGCTGTTTTTCACCCTTCGGAAATTTCAGGGAAGCCTCCAGAGGGTGAAAAATGGCCGAAATCAAGGCCGAAAATCAGTTGGCCAGCTCACAGGTCAACACCTCGCATGCCCTCAGGAATGGCTCCGCGTGCCACAGTGGTGGGTTTCAAAAATTGTTCGAACCTACTCTGTGGGTGTGGCCTCCTTTGTGGGAGTGGCTTGCCACCCATGTGACCAGATATGAAGATGCCGACGACACTTGTCAGAACCACCTTAAATTACCTCACACACAGCACTGGCATGCATAAGAATATGATGTAAACTTGTTTTTTAAAAGGCATCTTTGGTTTGTGTTAAAACAACTTCAACACACGCAATGTTCTGATTGCACCACAAACGCAGTAGTCATCCTTACCTTTCACAGAGGCACTGAGTTTTATAAATAGGAGCATGATAGTATAGAATAATCATATCCAAGGACCAGTGGTGGGTTTCAAAAAAATGTTGGAACCTCTTCTGTAGATGTGGCCTGCTTTCCGGGTCCACTGGTGGAACCTCTTCTAACCAGTTCGGTAGATTTGACGAACCGGTTCTACTGAATAGGTGCGAACTGGTAGGAACCCATCTCTGGCATGTCAACTGTAGCACGCATGCCATGGGTTCGCCATCATGGCTACAGATGGTACCTGTGAGAGGGACTTTGGAGTCCTAGTAGGCAATCATTTAAATATGAGCCAGCAGGGTGTTTCAGCGACCCAAACCAGGCTTAATAGCAGTAATTGTGAGAGGGATCTTGGACTCTTTTTGACAACCAATTAAATATGAGCTGCCAATGGCAGCCAAGAAAGCCAATGCTTTCCGAATTTGTATTAACAGAGGGATAGACTCAAGATCACATGAAGTGTTAATACCACTTTTATAATGCCTTGGTAAGGCCACACTTGGAATACTGCATCCGGCTTTGGTTGCACAATGTAAAAAAAAGATGTAGAGATTCTAGAAAGAGTGCAGAGAAGAGCAACAAAGATGATAACGGGACTTGAGGAGAAAACATACAAAGAACAGTTGCAGGCCCTGGGTATGTGTAGTTTAATGAAAAGAAGGACTAGGGGAGACATGATAGCAGTCTTCCAATATCTCAGGGGCTGCCACAAAGAAGAGGGAGTCAAGCTATTCTCCAAAGCACCTGAGGGTAGAACAAGAAGCAATGGGCGGAAACTAATCAAGGAGAGAAGCAACCTAGAACTGAGGAGGAATTTCCTGACAGGGAGAACAATTAATCAGTGGAGCAACTTGCCTCCAGAAGTTGTGAATGCTCCAACACTGGAAGTTTTTAAGAAGAGATTGGACAACCATTTATTTGAAATGGTATAGAGTTTCCTGCCTGGGGGTGAGGGATACGGGTTGGACTAAAAGACCTCCAAAGTCCCTTCCAACTCTATTATTCTTTTATGTATTAATTCATTATGCTGTGAGAAAGGGGAGGGAGGTCTATGCAATACCATCAAGATAGCAATTTGTTGATGGGTTCCCATTTTTATCTCACCTCCACTGACTCATGAGAAACCAACAGATGCCTACTCCAATAAAGGAAAACATAATTGCCAGGCGCTGAAGAAGGCAGCATTTCCTTCGTAAATGAACTTAGGTGATTTACTAGTGTCAGATATATAATTCATGGCCCTGAAATATGTATTTGTTATTGCAATCAGCGTATTTCCAGCCCATAACTTAAAACACATGTGCCAGAATAAAATGACCAGACCCATATAATTTAAATGCAAAACAGCTCCAATCACGAGAAACCAATATGATTTATTATTACCAATAAATGTGATTGCCATCAGCCTGATTCATTATCAATCTGGTCAAAATACTATGTGCACTAATCAATATGAAATAAGGGTTTGTTTATTGGGCCACATGAAAAACCAGTCTATTATGTTCATCTCTAAAGGTCGGCTCCAGCCTAAGTTAATCACAGGTAGCTCCTAATGAAATCAATAGACTTAAGGTCATTTCCCCCCCCCTAACATTTCACATTGATTTCTAATGAGATCTCGTTGCGTTTAATTTAGTTTGGATCCAGTCCTGTGTAGTTTCTTCAATAGCCAAATGGATGGAATTCGACAGGTCCTTGGATGGGAGGTTATCAGAAAATCTTGCCACTGCTTTAGGACAGTGGTGGGATTCAATTTTTTTTACTACTGGTTCTGTGGGCATGGCTTAGTGGGCATGTCATGGCTTGGTGGGCGTGGCAGGGGAAGAATACTGTAAAATCTCCATTCCCTCCCAACTCCAGGGGAAGGATACTGTAAAATTTCCATTTCCTCCCTACTCCAAGAGAAAGATACTGCAAAATCCCCATTCCCGCTCCACTCCAGGGAAAGGATACTGTAAAATCCCCATTTCCGCTTCACTCCAGGGGAAGGATACTGCAAAATCGCCATTCCCTCCCACCTCCAGGGGAAGGATACTGTAAAATTTCCATTTCCTTCCTACTCCAGGGGAAAGATACTGCAAAATCCCAATTCCCGCTCCACTCCAGGGGAAGGATACTGTAAAATCCCCATTCCCGCTCCACTCCAGGGGAAGGATACTGTAAAATCCCCATTCCCGCTCCACTCCAGGGGAAGGATACTGCAAAATCCCCATTCCCGCTCCACTCCAGGGGAAGGATACTGTAAAATCCCCATTTCCACTTCACTCCAGGGGAAGGATACTGTAAAATCCCCATTCCCTCCCAACTCCAGCGGAAGGATACTGCAAAATCGCCATTCCCTCCCACCTCCAGGGGAAGGATACTGTAAAATTTCCATTTCCTCCCTACTCCAGGGGAAAGATACTGCAAAATCCCCATTCCTGCTCCACTCCAGGGGAAGGATACTGCAAAATCCCCATTCCCGCTCCACTCCAGGGGAAGGATAATGCAAAATCCACATTCCCGCTCCACTCCAGGGGAAGGATACTGTAAAATCCCCATTTCCGCTCCACTCCAGGGGAAGGATTCTGTAAAATCCCCATTCCCTCCTGATCAGCTGGAACTCAGGAGGCAGATAATAGATGGGGGAGGGGCCAGTCAGAGGTGGTATTTACCAATTCTCCGAACTACTCAAAATTTCAGCTACAAGTTCTCTAGGACTGGTCAGAACCTGCTGAATACCAACTCTGCTTTAGGGTACATTAAGAAATTGGGGGGGGGGATCCTATCCTGTTTCCCTGAAAATGAGACCCAGCCAGAAAATAAACCCTAGCATGATTTTAGGATGCTCATAATATAAGCCCTACCCCCCAAAAAAATAAGTCCCAGTTAAGATTGTCAGCCAGACGGGAGCATTTAGTACCATATTTTCCTAAAAATAAGACTAACCATAAAATAAGCCCTATTGAGTCTTTCAGAGCAAAAATTAATATACAACCCGGTCTTATAGCTGGAGAAACACAGTAGAAGAAGACAATGGTGGACCATCTTCATAATGTAGCCAAGATCCATTCATGTCCTCCCCAGGATTTGAGATGAACTTGAATGAACTTTTAATTTCACCAGTATTGTGTATTTTGGACCCAATTTATTATATCTTGGTACTCAATTGCTTTGAAACCCAAATCAAATTTGGTACATTTTGACATGAAAATTTGGTTTTCGGTTGGTACTCAACGCAGGAGATAGAACTTGTGACTCACTACACTATTCCTTGTGGAAAATGTTTGTTTGATACTCATCATTTTTGGTACTCATGGCACTTCCCAGAACCAATTAATGATGAGTTAATTGTACTGTATTATTTTGTTCAATGTAAACACTGGGAACCTCAGTAGGTTTATCAAAGTAAGTTCCAGTTAAAATTTTGTAGTGGGTTATGCAAAAGTAGTTTATGGAAGGAGAAACTGCCAACTGACCCAGATACAAAAAAGCCATCCTACTTAAAACCTTCTGTGACAAATCTTGGTTTAGTTCCGATTTATTTGATTACAGCTGGATGATTAAGGTTTAGCTGGTATCTCTCTGGTCATTAACACCTCCTATCCAGCAGTGAAATCCTCTGAAGTCTGCTATTGAGTGCACGCTTTGCATGCATGCACATCTGAGGTGTGTCCGCACACAGCTAAAAAGGAACATTTTGAAGCCACCCAAGTCTGCAAAGGTAAGTAGAATAGCGAGGGGGGGAGAATCTGCTGTGCCACGTGATTTAGATTAGCATAATAGCAGGAAATCTGACGATTCTAGCTAATCTAAATCATGCGTCACAGCTGATCATCACCCCGCTGATTGTCAGAAATTCCAGTTTGCCCGAACCGGTAGCGTTTTTTACTACTGGTTCAGGAGAACCGGTCTGAACTGGAAGCATTTCATCCCTGCTCCTATCCCCAGTTCTACCTGGAAAATCCGAGAGAGCAGAATGTCTCTCTTTAGCAAACATTTTCTAAATGGGTGCCAATTCATTGCTACCTTATTTTTGTTATAGGGAAATGAAAATTTGGTATGTCAGAAGTATAAATGTACAATCAATACGGCTTGTGGGAAAACAGTAAGAGAACGGTAAGGATGACATGACAATGAAAGGATGTTGGGTGAAAAGAAAAATTGACCCAGTATGAAAGAGATAAATCAAAGTGATTTGGTCATATAGACTGAATGAATGAAGATCAAATCACAAGACAAATAAATAATGGATGAGAAAATGGATAGAGAGAAAAAGAAAAGACTGAAAAATTAAGTGATGTGGTGCAGTTGATGATTCTTAGAAACACAGAGGCAAGAAGCATGTTTTTTTTAAAGCAGAGAATGGCTTAGTGAAAAACCTGTGAAATTGTTTTACGGAGTCATGTTGGTCCAAAATAGAATTAGTTGTATTTCTTTTCATTCCTTCTTATACTATCCCCTGCTTTTAAACTGTTTTTTCTTTCACTACTTCTTACTCAACACCTTTGTTTGAATACCATTGTTTATCCCAAAGAAGGAATAGAGGGATGGGCATATTGATTGATTGATTGATTGAATGATTGATTGTGTGCCATCAACCCAATGTCAATTTTTAGTAATGATAAAGTTAGATTATTTTCCATGAGGATCTGTTCCTAACATATTATTTTGATTCTCGAAATGGTATATTCGCTATCACTGAAATGGAGTTCATCTACCTTGCTCTCAGTGGATGGACCTCCTCTAACTCCTCCTCCTCCTCCTCCTCCTCCTCCTCCTCCTCCTCCTCCTCCTCCTCCTCCTCCTCCTCCAATTCATCCTCCTTCAACTCCCCCTCCTCCTCTAATACCTATCTATCATCTATCTATCTATCTATCTATCTATCTATCTATCTATCTATCTATCTATCTATCTATCTATCTATCTATCATCTATCTCTGTCTGTCTGTCTGTCTGTCTGTCTGTCTGTCTGTCTGTCTGTCTATCTATCTATCTATCTATCTATCTATCTATCTATCTATCTATCTATCTATCTATCTATCTAGCCTGTTTCCTTGAAAATAAAACCTCCCCAGATAATGTCCAATCAGGCTTTTGAGCGCATGCGCTAAAATAAGCTCTCCCCCCAAAATAAGCCCTCCCCAGAAAATATTGCAAAACAGCTGAGACATGAGGTAAATACAGTCACTGCCTCATCCACGTCAAAAATAATAAGACCTCCCAAAAAATGAGGCCACATGCTTATTTTGGGGGTCAAAAGAAAATAAGACCCTGTCTTATTTTCGGTAAAACATGGTAGCTATCTAGCTATCATCCAGTTAGCTATCTAGCTCTCATCTGCTATCTTTCCTTATCCCAGATCTTATCTGTTCTTTTATAGACCTTTAAAAAACATCACTATCGGTTTGCCTCTATAGATTATTTGGGTGCATTTTCCAGTTATTTCAGTAACTAGTGATCCGGTATCTCAAGGGTTAAAAAGAAATATCCTGGCCTCTTAAAGAAAAAAAAAAGAAACAAGCAAAAAATAGTCTAGAAATAATGAAAGATGTTCTCCCATCTCTATAGTATGTGTTGATCATATTGTGCTAACTGAAACAAAATCACACTGAGTGTTAGCAGCCACCATTGGAACAGCATTATGCTTCACAGGAATTCAAATGGGAGTTTATAACAATTGAGGGGAAATAGTGTTGTGATACCATTCTGAATAAAATGCAATTTATTTGCCAAAAATGACTCCTGTCTGGGCCTCTTCGTTATCATCTTTCCTGACGGTAGATATTCTTATCTGCAGTTTAATCTGCCAGAACCCACCATAACATAATATACATCTTGCAATTCCCAATTTTAGCACAAAATAAACTTTCTTTATACTCTCAAAATGACATGAAGGGGAACAGATATGGAGACGGGAGTGGGTGTGGGAAGAAATCAGTTGTTCAAATTATTCCCGAGAGTTATCATGTTAGAGATCACTATTTTGGAGTTGAACTAGATGGGAGGGCGTGAAATATGCAGTGTAAGTGAAAAGTCTTTCCACACATCGAAGACAAATACAGCTTCTGAACCAACAGTTCATTCACGAGCATCGAAAATGTGGTTTGACTGTGTATAGATTAGTAACAAAGGCAAGATTCCCATAGTGGCATAGAAACTAGCTCTTTATTTCAGAAGGCAAACCAGTTTGCTGACTGTTGCATTTCTCCTTGCCTGGATACTGGACCAAAACTAGCTTTCTACTAAAAGACATCAGAAGTTCAATTCCCTTATTTTCTTTTCAGATAACAGAATGCCGTTTGAACTCGCTGTCAGGGTTCCTACGGATGCCCTAATTAAACCATGAGTCTCAAGCCAAGCTTCAAAAGAAATCCAGTTATTTATTAGGAGCAACATTTCGGCATGTACCCAAGTGAAACCAACTCTGACCCCACGTAATTTATGGCCCAATTATGACCCTGTTCCCCCCCCCTCTCCCCAGGGTGTGTTATAAATCACATTCTCCGATGGAGCAATTTCACAAGCTGTAGCAATAGCAATAGCAGTTCGACTTATATACTGCTTCATAGGGCTTTCAGCCCTCTCTAAGCGGTTTACAGAGTCAGCATATTGCCCCCAACAATCCGGGTCCTCATTTCACCCACCTCGGAAGGATGGAAGGCTGAGTCAACCTTGAGCTGGTGAGATTTGAACCGCTGAACTGCAGATAACAGTCAGCTGAAGTGGCCTGCAGTACTGCACCCTAACCACTGCGCCACCTCGGCTCTTTTTAGAGATCACACCCCTCCAGCTCCTGTGCGTAACCTGGGAGGCAGCCTTGAGAAAGATATGCCTGGAATGTGCTTATTTGTGGATGCTTTATGAGTTGACACTTAACTAACATTATTTGTATTTGTATTTGTATTTGTATTTATTAGGATTTATAGGCCGCCCTTTTCCCTGAGGGGACTCAGGGCGGCTTACAATCATTAGGGAGGGGGTGCAATTCAAAAATAAACAGTATGTGAACAAAGTAAAATAATAAAAACACAACTTGCATTCAACACTCGACACTCGGGTGGGGCAAATTAGAAGCTTATCCCCAGGCCTGTTGGGATAGCCAGGTCTTGAGGGCTGTGCAGAAGGCCTGGACGGTGGTGAGGGTGCGTATCTCGACGGGGAGGTCGTTCCACAGGGTCGGAGCTGCAACAGAAAAGGCTCTCCTCCGTGTAGTCGCCAGTCGACATTGACTGGCGGATGGGATTCGGAGGAGGCCCAGTCTGTGCGATCTTATCGGTCGGAGGGAGGTAATCGGCAGAAGGCGGTCTCTCAAGTACTCAGATCCACTACCATGAAGGGCTTTAAAGGTGGTCAACAACACCCTGAAGCGCACCCGGAGATCAACAGGTAGCCAGTGCAACTCGCGGAGGATGGGTGTTATGTGGGCGAACCGCGGTGCGCCCACTATCACTCGCGCGGCCGCGAGTGATTAAATTTAACTGGTGTTCAGTAGGGATATCAAAGAAATGCACTATAGTTTCATTTTTATGGGACCTTACTATATTCACTCGTTCTCTCCTTCAACCATTCTCTCTCACTACCTATTACACAAAGACATTTTTCTCCTCTCTGCTTACCTGTCGTGTCTCCTCCTTCCATCCATTTATCTTCCTCATCCATTCAACATGCAATTCGCTTTCAAGTCAGATCTCACCTATCAGATCCATCCTGCCTCGATGTTCTCTTCTTCCTCTCTCTCTTTTTTTTAAAAAAAGTTCCATATTTCAGAGAAAGTTACCAAAATCCACTCAAAGGTGCTTTTTCAAAAGGCAACTAGACTTCCTACTTTTTCTTGGAAGACGTTTCACCTCTCATCCAAGAAGCTTCTTCATCTCTGACTGTATGGTGGGGAATGGAAGGATTTATGCTTCTTGCAGACAGCTGGTCATTTGCATTCTTTTAATGAGTCATTAAGGCCACCTGAAGGTTTATCTGTGTCCTCAGGGTCCCCTGAGTGGTGCAAATGGATATGGAGTCTCCTTGGAACTGTTGAAACCACTGTTGAAAAAAAAACCACAAAATATAACAAAGGCAACAGTAAAAATATTGGGTTTCTGTCGTGATGAACTCTTGTGACGAGCCGATTGACAGATGAGGGAAGCAGTTAGCTTCCTCCCATAATTGGGGCTTACCAGGGGTTGTGACTCTAAATACATATACATATACATATACATATACATATACATATACATATACATATACATATACATATACATATACATATACATATACATATACATATACATATACATATACATATACATATACATATACATATACATATACATATACATATACATATACATATACATATACATATACACACATACATACATACATACACACACACATATGTATATACACATATATATGTGTGTGTGTATGTTTGTATTTGTGCTGATAAATAAACTCTAAATACACACACACAGACACACAGACACACAGACACAGACACAGACACACACACACACACACACACACACACACACATATATAATTTGTGTGTGTGTGTTCCAGCATAACTCTGGAATGCCTCAAGCAATTTCAACCAAACCTGGTACACAGATGACTTTCTCTCTGGAAAAAAAAAATACTATGGGGGTAAGACACCCCTAATACCCCCTCAGGGTGTGTGTTCTGTTAAGATACAGCCTGTTGTGCCTTAAAATGGCTTCTGCTGTACAACACAGTGAAGTTGCCAGGGTAACAGCTTCACAGTACTCCACAAGGGGGCTCTCTCTGGTAAGGGGGAAAATCCAACATTACAAATTACCCGTCCAGACATTTCCTCCCTATAAATAAATACCTGGGCAATGCCAATTAATCAGCTAGTAATGAAATAAAAGAACCTGAGATGAAAAGGCACCATACAAAGGTGGACTTTAAATACTCCAAGGGGATACACATCAGTGATGAATTTGGATCAGAATGTCTGAGAGAAAATGTGAGCGTTTACATTTCTCTCAACTGCAGATTCAATTAAATATTTAAGATGTGAGAAGGTGAGAGCCGAGGGTCGGCAATTAATACCTAAACTCTTCCTTGTGATGAAATTTTGAAGAAGACCAGAATCCAGAAGCGATATTTCAGCGGAAAAAAAGAAGCATGTCGCACCCTTTCTTTTTTTTTTAAAAAGAAATAAAAATGCTAATAATGCCCGTATAGGTGGCTCAATGGTTAAGACGCTGAGATTGTTGATCAGAAAGGTCAGCAGTTCGGCACTTCGAATCCCAAGCGCCACATAACGGAGTGAGCTCCTGATACTTGTCCCAGCTCCTGCCAACCCAGCAGTTCGAAAGCATGTAAAAAATGCAAGTAGAAAAATAGGAACCACCTTTGGTGGGAAGGGAACAACGTTCTATGCGCCTTTGGTGTTTAGTCATGCTGGCTACATGACCGCGGAGATGTCTTCGGACAGCGCTGGCTCTTCTGCTTTGAAACGGAGATGAGCACCGCTCCCTAGAGTCAGGAACGACTAGCACACATGTGCGAGGGGAACCTTTACCTTAATAATGTCCAGATGTCGACTAATTGAAAATTGGTGGCGAGAAGCTAAGGCATTATTTCTCAAACCACTATTAGAAGACAGAAGGGGGGGGGGGAAGGACATTCAATTCAGTGCTTATTCAATTGGACTTAATTCGGCTGTGTTTGGCTTTGTTTCCCCTTCCTTGCGTTGCTTTCTTCTCTATTGATCTGAGCCTTTGAACGCATCTGGGATGGAAGGAGAAGCAGGGCATTGCTGGCGTAACTATATTAAATAATGGATGGGACCTCTCTGTTTATCCCGGTGAGAAAGCAAATTTAATCAGCAAGTGGATAGCTCTAAACCGCTTGTGCTGGAATTGAGAGGTGTATTAAAAGAGCAATTTATTGGAACTTAAAATCGATATGCTTTTTGCCATTGTTACACAAAGGCTTGTTATTGTCTTTGGTGGTCTGTATACCTAGCGGGGAGAAAGATCCTAAATTGGCTTAAGGATAGCTGGTCATATTTTGCCTGACCCTTTGGCTGTTTATTACAATTCAATAGGAATTCCTCCAAAGAATTGTGGGAACATAACAAAGTGCGCCATTTTACAATCTAATGAGAAACACTGAACATTTCTTCTGTAAAACCGCTCATTTCTTTTTTAAGAAAATATACCAATCTATTTTCATTTGAAATTGCCTTTTTTCCCCCAATGGGGAAGCAAGATTGGGGCTTTGTTCTTACATAAACTTTGCCAGAAAATCACGAGGCAGATT
This sequence comes from Thamnophis elegans, assembly GCF_009769535.1. NCBI lineage: Eukaryota > Metazoa > Chordata > Lepidosauria > Squamata > Natricidae > Thamnophis > Thamnophis elegans. The sequence goes on along the minus strand of NC_045549.1, from coordinate 69,384,479 downwards.
CCTGGTCCTAACAAACCCCCTTTTATTAAACGAATGTGAATTTCTCTCATTCACATTCAGCAAGGCCTGGCAAACAGTCTTTCAAAGGAATATTTATGACTACAGACCTTATCTATCTTGGAAAGCAGCCATGTAAATATTGTCCAATGCGGGGCTGTGCAAGGAAATGCTGGGCACAGAGTCTCTGAGATTCACGGGCAGATCTTCACACTCCTGAAATGAATCTAACAATCGACCAAACGAATTGTTTCCTGCAAAAGTCCACTCCCCTTTTGCTCCTCTTTTATTTTTTTATGGGAGGAGCCAATTACTTTCCACTTGTAATTTTACTCCCAAGTCCACCCTGATTTCTGAATTGATCTCTCCTTCTGGAAGCTCTGCACATGCGGACACTGGGAACAGGCTCCAATTGTTCCTCTGCCTCACTGCTGCCTAGCTCCGTATCCAAATGATCACTGCCAGATGGCCTTGGCCCCATCTCTGCCTGTGATGCAGAGCCCTCATTTGAGCCTTCCCCAGCCTCCAGGACTGGCCCATGCTCCTCCCCAACCTCCTCACTGTCCGACTCTTCTGCCAGTTCTGTTGAAATAGGCGCATCATTTAGAAACATGGGGCTCTATTGCTAAATGAAATAGTTTCAAAGGGTTCTCATCTCCATGAATGACTGCTTTGGTCCAGTGAGGCAAACTAACGAAAGCAGACTCCACTTTGGACTGCTGCAGAGCTCCTGTGGAATCCAAGAGGATAATGAGTTCCCACCATCATCCTTTCACAAAGGCTTTGTGGGAGTGGATGGATGGTTTGAAACAGCTGGGTGTGTCCAGTGGTTTTATTTTATCTTTCAGGCAGATGCAGTTCTCTTTCACATGTGCATCTATGACTTTATTATTTAACAGAAGAACAGAGATTTGGAAGGGATCTTGGAGGTCTTCTAGTTCAACCCCCTGCTCAAGCAGGATATCCTACACAATTTCAGACAATAGTTATCCAATCTCTTCTTAAAATCTTCCAGATAACTCTATCTTGGACCAGTGGGGGGGAGACAAAGGAGTGTGATCCGGACATCATGTATTGGAGCAGTGGGGAGGAGACAAGGGAGTTGGTCCTGGATGCCTGGCAACAGAGAACGAATAGGCATAAGGAACAGTTACGCAGTTACAGGAGATAATTGCACTCAGCTGGTGGTAATTAGACTCCTCTCAAGACTATAAAAGGAATGATTGTGCACATGCCCGTTGCAGGAGTCAATGTATTCACTAGAGCTGATGAAGGAAAGGCTGGATTGCTGCCAAGGTTAGTCTGTGCTGGCTTGCTGCCAACGTCTGGACTGTGCTGGATTGCTGCCAAGGTACTGTCTGTGTGTTAATAAATCCTGGAAGCATCTTTGTCTCGGCGTGCTTTGGTGTAGGACAAGGGGGGGTCAGAACAGTCCACCATCCAGTCAGAGCAGAAGAAGCTTCTTGGATGAGAAGCAAAATGTCTTCAAAAAAACAAAACCAAAGTCCAGTTGCCTCTTGAAAAAAGCATTGTTGGGACAACCATCACCTGATGACTGAGAATCTCCATGGACTTTCATGGAAGAACAACTTGCAATGAGAAAAAGAAAAGTAATTGTGTTGTGGAGTCGGGGCTAACCATAAATTTCTGGTGTTTAAATGATGGTTAATGTTTCTTCGATGTAATACAAAACAATGCACATGTAGCTAAAATGTTCTTCTGCCATTGCACATAAGTGGCTCGGCCTCTAGGAGAGGAATGACTTTTTAAAATGCACAATTCTTTCTATATAGCAAACTAGCTGATAACCCAGCACAGCCTGGGTATGTATTTATCCCAACCCTGTTTTAGAGGGAGCCCCCTTGTGGAGTACTGCAAAGCCATTACCAGAGCAACTCCACTATGCTGTACAGTAGAAGCCATTTTAAGGCACAACAGGCTGTATCTTAATAGAACTTGAATCCAAAATGCACACTATCACTGTAAAAAGTACTGTGACTTGACACTATAGATATAATCCAGTCCTTTTCATTTCAGCGGACCAGGCATTCTGGAGTTATGCTGGATCACACACACATGGGGACAAACAGTATTTGTTTCCTGAGAGTAAGTTATCTGTGTACCAAGTTTGGTTGAAATTGCTCGAGGCGTTCCAAAGTTATGCTGGGGACATATACACACACAGCCATTTTTATATACGTATATATTGATTTAACTAATTTTCCTCCTAAGCTGTTCTTGCTTGTTGAGTTCGTGTCTCTGGATGCGTTTCCTCCATTTCACCACATTGCAGAGGTTAAGTGAAACAGCCCATGTTTGATGAAGGAAAGGCAACGAGCTGTGTCTTCCAAAATTCTCAGCCATGGAGTGCCTTCAACATGATGTATGGCTCTTTATTTTAACTGGTGTGGCAAGCCTGATGGCACAACGAAATGGACTGTGACAGCTAATCATCCGTGCCTGATTCAACTTCTGATAACTTTGGGGAAACGCGGGGTGAAATGTGACTTGGAAAAGTGAAGGCTTTATATATTTTTCTTTCTTTCCATGCAGCAAAAGATTATCAGCGCCGAAGCTTCAAAGCCGTTTTAAGCATCAGCACAAACCCACTATGGAATAATTGTGATCCAACATCCTAAATCGCAACAAAACCAATAATAATAATAATAAATTGTGGCACAATTCAGTAGCACAAATGATCCATTGGAATTTGTGCAAAAATTATAATATTAAAACAGCAACAAACTGGTGGGAACATCAGCCTGAAAAAGTCACCGAAAATCAGATGGTCAAGATCTTGTGGGATTTCCGTATAAAAACGGACAAAATACTGGCACATAATACACCAGACATCACACTGGTTGAGAAAAATAAGGTCACAATCATAGACATCGCAATACCAGGTGATAGCAGGGTCGCCGAGAAGGAACATGAAAAAAATCGCAAAATACCAGGACTTAAAAATCGAAATTCAACGACTATGGCACAAACCAGCAGTGGTAATTCCAGTGGTAATTGGCACACTGGGTGCTATTCCAAAAGCACTGGAATTACATTTAAAACAGTTAAAAATTGACAAAATCACCATCAGTCAAATGCAAAAAGCCGCACTGCTTGGATCTGCACGCATATTACGAAAATACGTTACGACGTCCTAGGCCCCTGGGTGGGGCCCGACTAGTAACCAATGCCAAATCCGGCGAAACAACTGGCCGCTGTGATACAATTGTATAATGATGATGATGATGATGATGATGATGATGATGATGATGATGGGGGGGTTAAAACTCCTTTTTGCATCATGACATAATTCTGTAGGGGTCTCTGTGTGTGTATTTATGTGTGTGTGTACATATACACATATATACAGACAGACAGACAGACAGACACATGCATATACATATATGTATACAGTATATTTACATGTATGTGTGTGCGCGTAATGCATGTATGTATGTATGTGTGTATACATGTATGTATGTATATGTATGTAGAATAGAATAGAATAGAATAGAATAGTTGGAAGGGACCTTGGAGGTCTTCTAGTCCAACTCCCTGCCTAGGCAGGAAACCTTATACCATTTCAGACAAATGGCTATCCACCATCTTCTTAAAGACTTCCAGTGTTGGGGCATTCACAACTTCTGGAGGGAAGCTGTTCCACTGATTAATTGTTCTCATTGTCAGGAAATTTCTCCTCAGTTCTAAGTTGTTTCTCTCCTTGATTGGTTTCCACCCATTGCTTCTTGTTCTACCCTCAGGTGCTTTGGAAAATAGCTTGACTCCTTCTTCTTTGTGGCAACCCCTGAGATATTGGAACGCTGCTATCATGTCTCCCCTAGTCCTTCTTTTCATTAAACTAAACATACCCACTTCCTGCAGCTGTTCTTCATATGTTTTAGTCGCCAGTCCCCTAATCCTCTTTGTTGCTCTTCTCTGCACTCTTTCTAGAGTCTCCACATCTTTTCTACATCGTGGCGACCAAAACTGAATGCAGCATTCCAAGTGTGGCTTTACCAAGGCATTATAAAGTGGTGTTAACACTTCATGTGATCTTCATTCTATCCCTCGGTTTATGCAGCCTAGAACTGTGTTGGCTTTTTTGGCAGCTGCTGCACATGGCTGGCTCATATTTAAATGGTTGTCCACTAGGCCTCCAAGATCCGTCTCACAGTTACTACTATTGAGGGAGGTACCATATATACTGCACCTGTGCATTACCTGTTTGTATATAGATGTAAAATTCCTTACTCAATTGTTAGTTTTAGGAAAACTAAATAACATAATGCATTTGAGGTTTAGCCCTACACATTTACTGCTCAATATAACATCGTAATTTGGCATCCTGCTTGGGCTCACAGGAAATTCATTCTGGTTAGTTCAAACACTGCAGCCTAAAGCTGCAGCAGGGTATAAGAAAGAATGCTATGTTATATAGAGATGGCCAAGCAACACCTTGAGGTGAATAAAAAATGCATTGTATTCATGATAGGTGTGATGTAAGTATAATATACATCAGTAGAAGGACCAAGAGCTAATATTACACTGGGATATTTAAAGTTGCAAATGCGTTAATATCTAATATTACACTGGGATATTTAAAGTTGCAAATGCATTAATATCTAATATTACACTGGGATATTTAAAGTTGCAAATGCATTGCATTTCAGAAGTTTATCACCAGGCTATCTTGGACATGTTAAGACTTTGGATGAGACATCTGTAGAAGCTCAATTGTTCTGCCACTGATTCATGGATGCTAACATTTTAATTATGTGATCTGCCCCCATTTTATTATCCTCTGTATAATATCAACCCATAGAAATTGTTTTAATCAAGGTGGCACCACTATCTGGAACATTGCTTGAAATTAAGAACTTCATCACGACATCTGGACTGAGATGTCAGAAAAGACCTTGATTCTTTACCGAAGGCATCAAATAGGTTTTCTAGTCATCTGACATGTCTAGATCAGGAGAAGTCTATTCGGTAATGTATGTCCTTCAGTTTGGCATGAATGAAGGTCTTTCCTGATCTCAGTTCCCTTGCTGATGTGGCGATAAGGCAACGGATGCTTTATCCAAAAGAATTAAGAGCTTCTTATATCTGATATATTGTCTTCCCATTTCTGCTCCTACAGAGCTTATCGATCTCATGAGGAAAAGCATCGCATTCTTTAAAGCACCAATGCAGGATATATTTCAGACTGCCAAACCATGGTAACTCACAATATCGGTTTAATTGAATACTGTGTTGTCAATATAAGTGCATTGGCATCCTTCAGTCTCAAAAGACTATGGTGTCATGCTTTGGAAAGAGTGTCTTCTCCAGAGCATGAGGCCTGGGTAGATTAATATGGAGGATAGACTGTTATCCAAGCAGCAGATTCCCCCCTCTCCACATTGCTGAAATAGGCCAATGGAATGGCAGAGCTGATACGATTGGTTCCAGCTGCATCGCAGGAGTTAGCAAAACATGGTTGTAAACAAGGCAGTGGAGGTTTGTAATCAGATTTTCCCTTCTCCTAGAAGTTGGCTCTGCAACTTTATCTGCCGTTGGGGTGTAGAACCCTCTTCCACCTTCAAAACCGTTGACTATCTTCTCCAGGAAAGGGGCCAGTGGTGGGTTTCAAAAATTGTTGGAACCTACTCTATGCGTGTGGCCTCCTTTGTGGAAGTGGCTTGCCACCCATGTGACCGGATATGGAATTATGAATTAGTATTAGGTCGGTCCAAGTAGCTATTCAGAAACTCTGGCATTGAAGCATGCAAGTCTTAAAGCTGTCAAGTTACAAGATCCTTGCCAGTGGTGGGTTTCAAAAAATCTTGGAACCTCTTCTGTAGGTATGGCCTGCTTTCCGGGTCCACTGGTGGAACCTCTTCTAACCGGTTCAGTAGATTTGACGAACCGGTTCTACCGAATAGGAGCGAACTGGTAGGAACCCATCTCTGAAAGGGGCCCTTACGAGGTGCTATCAGCCGGGCCAGCTGGACCAAGGTTTTTTAAGGAGGTGTTACTCCTCCATCCCTCACCCTTTGTCCTGGCTTGTGACAGGCAGAGCCTGGCTTCCCAAACGTTGGGCCCAGGATGGCGGGTTCCAATATGATTACTCCTTTGCATTCAATATATTTTCACTTCCATCACATTAAAAATGATACCCAAACCTATCTCCATCACCTTGACAAAAACTTCATGGGAGTTGTATTAATATCTAATTACATCGGGATTATCAAACACATTTCTTTCATTAGCCAGTGACTTTCAATTCACAATATGGGAGGACTGAGATTGGCTGAAATTAATATCTATGGATATCTATGGGCTGAAATGAATAATTTTTCAACTCTTGTTTGGTGTAAAGCCTGTTCACTTTTATTTTCTCTGAGCTTGGGATGCATTTGATAGTCTCGCAAACTTCAGGGCACGTGATCAGTTTGAAATAAAAATGCAGCGTGATTTTAAACACTCTTTATAAGATTGTGTAGCTAGAAATGAAGTTATCTGGTAACAGTGACCTTTTTCAAGTGTTCTTTTGCGCTCCTCGGCTGAAGAGAAGCACATGAAAATATAGTTAAAGGTTATTTTGTAAGCTAAAAAAACTTTATAGCATTGTTATGCAAAAGAAAATCATCAGGCATGGATTTAACTCTGTATTTTCATGTACAGTAGTTGTTTAGGCTAGATGGAAATGAATTGTATGTGTAGAGCATCTAATCGTTTAACATTCAGTGTGGAGAAGAAATTAAGGTGATGAGCCTCAGTTCCTAATACAGTCAAACAATACGATCCGGACCAGGGGTGAAATTCAGCAGGTCCTGACAGGTTCTGGAGAACCAGTAGCGGAAATTTTGAGTAGTTCCGAGAACCAGCAAACATCACCTCTGGCTGGCCCCAGAATGAGATGGGAATGGAGATTTTGCAATAGTCTATCTCTAGGAGTGGGGAGGGAATGGGGATTTTGCAGTATCCTTACCCGACCACACCCACCAAGCCACGCCCACAGAACCGGTAGTAAAAATATTTGAATTTCACCACTGATCTGGACATATTTATCATTTGAACCATCGTAGGTATTATTAAAAAGACACGTTGACTACAATTTGTGTTCATCTTTTGAGTACAACTTCAATTCTTGTCTGCCACTCAAGAGGACCAACTCATCCCTCTGGGAGCCACATATTTCCCCGTCCAGGAGGATCTACTGACCATCATGGACCAACAGAACCAATGAATCAGGCCTGGAAGCCATCTGTTGCATTGGGCCTTCTGGCCTGCCACATTTAATGCTGTGGGAAAATGGAAAGGGGGATTATATGGAGTATAGGATATATATAGCAATAGCAGTAGCAGTTAGACTTATATAGACTTCATAGGGCTTTCAGCCCCCTCTAAGCGGTTTACAGAGTCAGCATATTGCCCCCAAGAATCCGGGTCCTCATTTTACCCACCTCAGAAGGATGGAAGGCTGAGTCAACCTTTGAGCCGGTGAGATTAGAACCGCTGAACTGCAGATAACAGTCAGCTGAAGTGGTCTGCAGTACTGCACCCTAACCACTGCGCCACCTCGGCTCTTGTTATGTTATAGTCAACATAACATTCCTTTCTCAGAGAATCAAGAACACCTTGTCCTGGAGCTGTGATGGTGTGACTGGGAAGCATCTCCAGTTCTGGATGATGCCTGATTGGGCCATGGGATGGACGTGTGGGTTCTGGGCAGGGACTTGAACTTCCGTTTGGGTGGGGAAAACCTGGAAGCTTTCAGATTCGGGTTTTCCCAGATGTGCCAATATGACATCTCTAATAAAATGGGATTTTGAGGAAACTCAAACTTCAGAGTCTTCTTTCATTGGGGGTGTTACTTGTAGCCCTAACATTATGTAGTTGCGTGTGGTTCATGAGTGTGTGGTTGTTGAGCACAGGGGTGAAATCAATGTAACTTTGCTATCGTTTTGCAAATGTGAGCACGCACCACCTCTGCACATGCACAGGACCTTCCGTGCATGTGCAGAGCATCAAAATGGGACGAGCCTGCTACCAAGTGCACCTGCAAAGGTAAGTAGAACAGGGAGCGGGTGGTGGAATCCGCTGGCCCAGGTGATTTAGATTAGCTAGAAAGCAGGGAATCCGATGATTCTAGCTAATATAAATCGTGTGTCCCAGCTGATCATTTGTTTTAGTGTAGCTACGGGTGAACCGGTATGATTTTTACTACTGCTTCACGCGAACCGGTCCGAACCGGTAGAATTTCACCCCTGGTTGAGCATATGGAAGTGATCAGGCAAGCCTAATGATTTCATTTTGAGCTTTCTTTGACGATCACTTTCATTGTACATTTCGTGACAGTTAGAACGATCAACTAGGCTTGCCTTCACAAGTTGTCGATGCTCCATCACTGGAGCTTTTTAAAAAGAGACTGGACAACCATTTCTCTGAAACAGCACAGGGGGTTGAGCAGAGGGTTGGACTAGAAGACCTCCAAGGTCCCTTTTAACTCTGTTATTCTTTTAGACATCTGCAGATATACAGGAGAATCTGTGTTTCTGGTAGCTTCATCCCAGTTTAAGTAGCACACCTGTTGTCTTTGAATCATCTCCTGGAAGGCCACTGTGCCATTTGCCCACACTTTTCAAGTTTAGGTACCACAGCCTAGGAGTTGGGGGCTCCTGCAGTCTAAAGTTAAAGATACATTTCCTGTCCATGAGAACTTTCAATTGGTGGAACATTTTGCCTTTAGATGTTATGGGTGTCCACAGTGGTGGGTTTCAATTTTTTTGGAACCTCTTCTGTAAGTGTGGCCTGCTTTGTGGGAGTGGCTTGCCGGCCATGTGACCAGGTGGGAGTAGCTTGCTGGCCATGTGACCGGGTGGGAATGTCTTGATAGTCATGTGACCGGGTGGGAGTGGCCAAGACGATGTCACTGAATTCTTTGCCCCAATGGATGATCTGCAAAAAGATATAAAAAAGGAATTTTATTATTTTATGTACTTACTACTTAAATAATATTAAAATAAGTACGCAAAATGATAAAAGAGCTACTTACAGAAGGAAGATGACTGTCCTTGCCAGTCTTCAATATCACTGACTCCAATGAATGGCCTGCACAAAGAAGAGATACAGAAATGAACTCTTCAACTGGATGCACTACATTAGCATGAAACAAGCACACAAAATAATAGAAAAGGAAGATTACTGTCCTTTTGTGTGTTGAAGTCACCCACTGACCACCTTGCTCCAATGAATGGCCTGCGCAAAGAGATATAGAATGGAAGACTTTAATTGCTTGCACTACTATATTAAGGATGAAACAAGCACACAAAGCAATAAAACAGTTACTTACGTAGGAAAGATGACTGTCCTAGCGGTCATACTCTGTTGCCTCTTCATCCTGTTAAATAATACTAACTGCAGAAGAAATAAAACAATATTGGACTCGATTGTGGTTGTAAGCTGAGGACTACACTACAGGTAACAGAACGGACCTCTGTTTTCACCCAACAATGTACAGTCTTTTCAGGATGTCCCCCAACAAACCAGAAAGATATAGTTTTTCATCTAAGAAGTTAGATCAAGAATGAATATCATAGGTAGATTCACAGAGCAATACAGATTTCTTTCTCTGAAATTTATTCCTCAGTTCAAAAATCAGGAATATATGAATTAGGTTCAGTACTTAGGACAGACCAAGTAGCTATTCAAGAGTTAGTGGTGTCATGGTTAGAAGCAATGGTAAAGCAAGATATGGATTTAAAACCAGTAATATTTGGTTGGGCATTTCAAAGGGAATGCAATACATATTTAATTTTACACATGTTAACAGCTGCTGGAATTGTGTTTGCCCAACAGTGGAAAAACAAAGATATGAAAACGAATAAATATTAGAATGTGCAGGAATGAATAAATTGACAATTAAAATCAAAAAGGCTTCGAATACTTTTTCATGTGAGATTTGTTTTATCAATTGCTAACAGAAACAGAAATTAGAAATCTAAAAGTAAGAAAGAAAACACCAATTATGTAAGGAAAGGTCACTAAAATGTATAAGGAAATATTATTAGTACTTGATCATTATTAATGTGTAGATAACTGTGGGACATTACACACCCACACCCACACAAACTATGACAGTGCCAGGAAAACACACAAAAAATTACAATTCTGCCCCCCCCCCCAAAAGACTGCAGATGAAACCAGATTTTTTCCCTAACCCTAAGGACAGGAAAGACAAAGCCACTGGAATAAAAAACATCAAGGCATTGTGGGAAATTATAAACAACCAGGTATCACACAGAAACACACAAAATCTGGCAAAGCTACCTTGCACCAACCTGGCCTGCCCATAGACAAGCAAAAAAAGAAAAAAGAGAAAGAAAATTGTTATAAATTTTATGTATCTCAAAGTGGCTGCTTTTCTATGGGCAGGCCAGGTTGGTGCAAGGCAGCTTTGCCAGATTTTGTGTTTATTTCTGTAGTGAATTCACACACACAAATCTCCCAAAGTACATGCTAATAAAACCATTAAAAATATTCTATCAACAATACAGTGGTGGGATTCAGCCAGTTCGCACCACTTCGGGAGAACTTTCTGAGCAGTTTGGTGAACTGATTGTTGGAAGAAATCATTAGGGCAGAGAACCAGCTTTTTCAATTATTTGAATCCCACCACTGCCAGTTGTTAACTTTCTAAGCAGTTTGGAGAACTGGTTGTTGGAAGAATTTTTTTTGTTTTTTTTCCCACTTTCCAGGGCTAATCCTGTAATGAAGGCAGGCATTTTGGTGTTGTTTCTAGCCTCATCTTTATTGCCCTGCTTACAGAAACTGCCTCTCCGGTTAACCCTCATTACATTGTCACAGCTAAGGCGAAGCGCCCATTGACGTGAGTGATGTTGAGTTGGCCACACCCACCGAGTCACATGACCACTGAGGCCCGCCTCCCCAGCTGGTCATTAGAGCAGAGAACCAGTTGTTAAAATTATTTGAATCCCACCACTGCAACAATGCATGCAAATAAAACCATTAAAAATATTCTATCCACAACACATGCAAATAAAATTAAATAAAAACCAATGCATTTTCAGGACAAGCAAACAGTCATTGAACAAATGGTCATAAGTCAAGGACTCTACCTATATTCCAATCAGGATCCATACAGTTTTAGTCTCAGTCCAAAATTAAAAACAAGGCGGCTTCTTCCCTTTCAAAACAAGAGGAGGAGGTTGAAAAAACAGCTGCCCATCAAAACGCAGTGGAAAAAACAAAAACAAAAGGCAGCTGCTGGAAATCCTGTCCCATTTATTATTGTCCCACCACATTGTGAGGAAAAGCTCTTTCTCAAGAGAAATGCTTACCCCTCTCCTGTGTGAACTTCAAGCAGCTTCTCAGGAGGCTAGAAATCTCCCTTGGGAAAGAGATTTTCTTCAAATTGTGCCCAGATAATACAGGGAAGTGTCTTTGAAAGCACTGTTGTGCTCTGACCCCCTTTCTTCATTTTAAACCAGGGGTGTCCAAACCTTGGCATTTTAAAACTGGTGGACTTCAACTCTGAGAATTTCCCAGCCAGCATTTCCGGGAGTTGAAGTCCACACATTTTAAAAGTTTCCAAAGTTAGACACCCCTGCTTTAAATCAGACCTGAGCTGGAGCCTAGAGTTACATTTGTGAGCAAGGCAGACATTCATTCATTCATTTATTCATTTATTATATTTATATGCTGCCCTTTTCCCCCGAAGGGGACTCAGGGTGGCTAACAAATCAAATCAGGGAAGGGGGGGGTACAGACAAAAAATAAAAAATAAACGATACATAACAATACATAATTTAAAAACACACAACAGTCATACCATTCAAGACAGGGGCAACAGCTCTTTAGCCCCAGGCCTGTCGGAACAGCCAGGTTTTAAGGGCTTTGCAGAAGGCCTGGAGGGTGGTGAGGGTTCGAATCTCCATGGGGAGTTCGTTCCAAAGGGTCGGAGCAGCCACAGAGAAGGCTCTCCTCCGGGTAGTCGCCAGTCGACACTGGCCGGCGGATGGAATTCGGAGGAGGCCCAATCTGTGGGATCTAATCGGTCTAGCGGAGGTGATTGGCAGCAGGACATTTTTAACATGAAATTCCAAAAGAGTCCAATCAGAGAAAGGAATATAAACCTAATGTTTATTTATTTATTTTTAAAATTTCTATGGTCACCCATCTCAAACAAGTTTATATCATGCTAAAAACCCAAACATAAAATTAAGCATAGAAGCTTCACACTCTTCTCCGGGAGTGCCGAGAACCTTTCTGCCTCCGCTGGACTTCGTCTTGACGTCGCCACAGCTTCCAGGCACAGAGCCACGCCGAGGCAGCCCGGCGGGCAAGCGAACGAGGATCAGGCAGCCTGATCCTCCATCGCTTGCTCACTCACTCGCCGGGAAGTGCAGAGAAGAGTCCAGCAGAGGCAGGAAGGTTCTCGGCACTCTGGAAAGCCACAAAAGCGACTGGAGAACATCGAGAACCTTCCTGCCTCCGCTGGACTTCGCACCCTTCTCCATGCACTCCTCGGGACTGCAATAGATGTCCAGAAGCCGCTTTTGTGGCTAATGGGGTTTGGGCTTCCAGCCGAAGAGCCCCCACCACTTCTGGACATCTATTGCAGTTGCGAGGAGCATACAAAGTCCAGCGGAGGCAGGAAGGTTCTTGGCGCTCCCCAGTTGCTTTCACGGCTTCCCAGAGAACGGAGGAACACGCGGGGAAGAGCGTGGTACTCTGGGAAGCCATGAAAGCGAGTGGGGAGCGCCTTCCTGCCTCCGCTGGACTTTGCACATGCTCCTCGTGACTGCAAGAGACGTCCAGAAGCGGTGGGAGCTGTCGAGCTGGAAACCCTAACCCCATTAGCCACAAAAGCTGCTTCTGGACGTCTATTACAGTTGCGAGGAGTGCACAGAGAAGAGCGAAAAATCCAGCGGAGGCAGGAAGGGTCTCAGCACTCCTGAGAACCTTTCTGCCTCCACCGGTTGCCGGTTGCCGAGCTGGCACGGCCCCACGGGTACACCTGCTCCTCCTCCCTTCTCCTCTTCTTCACTCCCCAAAGGCTTTTCTCCTCCATACCAGAACTCAGCGGGAGCCGGGCACAAGGGATGGGAGGAAAACCACAGCTTGGAAAACTTCACTAGAAAGGGAGGCGGGAACCAGTGGGGGGTGGGGACACCCTGGAACATCTCCATGCTTTGCTGGTGGTCATGCCTCCTAGGCAAGTTGGGGGAGGTCCTAGGAGACCGGCCATGCCACACAAGCTACTGCCTGCGAGCAGCGATGGAACAGGTGGGGCAAGCGAGCGAGGGGGGCAGGGCAGGCGCTCTGTGAGGAACCTCTTCTAATCGGTTTGGTAGATTTCTGGAGGCTCTTCTACCGAACCGGTTAGAACTGGCAGGAACCCAACCCTGGTGCTCCAACACTGGAGGTTCAAGAGAAGGGATTGGACAGCCAATTTGTCTGACATGGTATAAAGCTTCCTGCTTGAAGAGGGGGTTGGACTAGATGGCCTCCAAGGTTCCTTTCAACTCTGTTACTTCTTTTCTCTTCTCTTCTCTTCTCTTTCTGTATTCTATTCCTTCATTCTTCTCTTCTCATTCCTTATTCTCTTCTCTTCTACTCTATACTACTCTACTCTATTCTATCCTTCATTCTTCTCTTCTCATTCCCTATTCTATTCTATTCTATTCTACCCTACTCTACTCTACTGTATTCCTTCATTCTTCTCTTCTCATTCCATATTCTATTCTATTTTATTCTATTCTACTCTACTCTATTCCTTCATTCTTCTCTTCGCTTCTCTTTCCGTATTCTATTCTATTCCTTCATTCTTCTCTTCTCATTCCCTATTCTCTTCTCTTCTACTCTATACTATTCTACTCTATTCTATCCTTCATTCTTCTCTTCTCATTCCATATTCTATTCTATTCTATTTTATTCTATTCTACTCTACTCTATTCCTTCATTCTTCTCTTCGCTTCTCTTTCCGTATTCTATTCTATTCCTTCATTCTTCTCTTCTCATTCCGTATTCTCTTCTCTTCTCTTCTACTCTATACTACTCTACTCTATTCTATCCTTCATTCTTCTCTTCTCATTCCCTATTCTATTCTATTCTACTCTATTCTATTCTACTCTACTCTACTCTATTCCTTCATTCTTCTCTTCTCATTCCCTATTCTCTTCTCTTCTCTTCTACTCTATACTACTCTACTCTATTCTATCCTTCATTCTTCTCTTCTCATTCCCTATTCTATTCTATTCTATTCTATTCTACCCTACTCTATTCTATCCTTCATTCTTCTCTTCTCATTCCCTATTCTATTCTATTCTATTCTATTCTATTCTATTCTACTCTACTCTACTCTATTCTATTCTATTCTACTCTACTCTACTCTATTCCTTCATTCTTCTCTTCTCATTCCCTATTCTCTTCTCTTCTACTCTATACTACTCTACTCTATTCTATCCTTCATTCTTGTCTTCTCATTCCCTATTCTATTCTATTCTATTCTATTCTATTCTACTCTACTCTACTCTACTCTATTCCTTCATTCTTCTCTTCTCATTCCCTATTCTCTTCTCTTCTACTCTATACTACTCTACTCTATTCTATCCTTCATTCTTCTCTTCTCATTCCCTATTCTATTCTATTCTATTCTATTCTACCCTACTCTACTATATTCCTTCATTCTTCTCTTCTCTTCTATTCTAAAATCAGGGTGGCCAAACATAGTTCAGAACTAAGTAAAACATCTTCACAGAATATTATATAAGTAAAGTAAAATAAGGATGGGGAGGATAACCATTTGTTTCTCATTTGGAACTGGAATGAGCCCATTTTTCTCCAATGGTTCCTGGAAAATGTCAGGTTATTTTACCCTCTGGATGCTCTGGACGTGGTTAAGAAAAAAACAAATATCGACTGTTCTGAAAATTAAAATGGCATTAACCAGGAAGGGGGAGGGGGATAATAACAAAGTATGAGATAGAAAAGGAAAGAGGTAAAATAAATAACATGATTAAGACCTGAATAAAATGGAGACATGTGAGAATAAAAATGTGCATGGTAACAGCCCGAATGGAATAATAAAGCAACGGATTTCTTCTGATGATTCACTGGCAGCAAATATTATATTTGAGACCGAGGTTATGCTAAATAAATGACTTAAAATCTTCTGTACTCAAAAGTTCCCTTGGTAACCATACTAACTCTGTCTATCACAATTTCCAATTTCCTTTTCCCCAGGACAACCATGCTGTGTTCTACTTTGAGGCCTTCTCTTTTTTTTGTTTTTTTGTTTTAAATAGTTCAGAAAGATTTCTTATTTCCTCACCTCTAACAGAACATCTCCTAGCTGGCATGAAGGTGGATTCCTTGAGAACATCAGGGCTCAGGAAGCGAAGGCAGTGGAAAGCATACAACAAAATAAGAAAGTCGAAAACGAGTCACAATCGGGGTTGGCGGAAGGGGGAGAAGCATTGTTCTCATCCTTTTTGACATCCGCTGCTGATGTCTTCATTTGTAAGTTTGCATATCCTGAATCCACAATGAAGGTTGCATGAAAATTCAGATCTCAGCTGGATTCTGTACAATAATGAAACCTTCTGTGAGTTATGTTGAGCATCACTGATCATCTCTCTCTTATTCCCCCCTCTCTTATTCATCTCTCTGTCTCTTATTCCTTCTCTCTCTTATTTCTTCTCTCTCTTAGTCCTTCTCTCTCTCTTATTCTCTCTCTCTCTCTCTTAGTTCTTCTCTCTCTCTTATTCCTCTCTCTCATTCTCTCTCTCTCTTATTCCTTCTCCCTCTTATTCCTTCTCTCTCTCTCATTCCTTCTCTCTCTCTCTCTCTTATTCTCTCTCTTATTCCCCCTCTCTTATTCATCTTTGTCTCTTATTCCTTCTCTCTCTTATTTCTTCTCTCTCTTATTCCTTCTCTCTCTCTTATTCTCTTTCTCTTAGTCCTTCTCTCTCTCTTATTCCTCTCTCTCTTATTCCTCTTTCTCTATCTCTCTTATTCCTCTCTCTCATTCCTCTCTCTCTTATTCCTTCTCTCTCTCTCTTATTCTCTCTCTTATTCCCCCCTCTCTTATTCATCTCTCTCTCTTATTCCTTCTCTCTCTTATTTCTTCTCTTATTCCCTCTCTCTCTCTCTCTCTTATTCTTTCTCTCTCTTATTCCCCCCTCTCTTATTCATCTCTCTCTCTTATTCCTTCTCTCTCTTATTTCTTCTCTTATTCCTTCTCTCTCTCTTATTCTCTCTCTTATTCCTCTCTCTATCTCTCTTATTCCTCTTTCTCATTCTCTCTCTCTTATTCTTTCTTTCTCTTATTCCTTCTCTCTCTCTCTCTCATTCCTTCTTTCTCTCTTTATCCTTCCTTCTCTTTCTCTTATTCCTTCTCTCTCTCTTTCTCTCCTTGTAGTTTCCTTGGCAACATCATGGAGGCAATTTAACATTGCCTTCTTCCAGATGTTTCTTTTTGTCTTGCCCACAGCACAAGGATTTTTATGGTGGCATCCCATTTAAATATTAACAAGTTCAGGGTATCTGCGGGGGCAGATTTAAAAAGATGGTGACACTGAAACTCTGCCGGTTTTTTTTTTTAATCTGCATTACAAATGGAACATGCATGAAAACATAGGAAGAGCTTTGATTATACCACTGTGGCCATCATTTTGTCCTTTATTTTTTTATTTTTTTTACAAACCTGAGAAGGACTAATCCAGTTAAACGCTGCATCTGCTACAAATCTTCAAATTTGATTTTTAGTTAATCTTAAAATTATTCATTCCCCAAAATTAATATGGAAGAAAATTCAAAATCGAGAGGATAACTGCATTCTGATGTGTGTAATAGATCATAGAATTTGATACAAATGGGTTTATTTGAGGTATTAATTGGGTAATTTTAGGTATTAATCAAGAAGCAATGGGAGGAAAGTAATCAAGGAGAGAAGCAACTTAGAACTAAGGAGAAATTTCCTGACAGTTACAACAATTAATCAGTGGAACAACTTGCCTCCAGAAGTTGTGAATGCTCCAACACTGGAAGTTTTCAAGAAGAGATTGGACAACCATTTGTCTAAACATAGTTTAGGGTTTCCTGTTTAAGTAGGGGGTTGGAGTAGAAGACCTCCAAGGTCCTTTCCAACTCTGTTTATTCTATTCTATTCCACCACTTCACTCCATTGCATTCATTAATAATTGACATGATAGCAATGTTCCAATATTTGAAGGGTTCCTAAAAAGAGGAAGGAGTCAAACTATTTTCCAAAGCACCAGAAGCCCAAGATGGATGGAAACTAATCAAGGAGGGAACCAACGTAGAACTAAAGAGAAATTTGGCAAAAGCAATCAACAGGTTGCCTTCCAAATTTGAGGGTGCTCCATCAGTGGAGGCTTTCAAAAAGAGACTGGACAGTATTTGTCTGAAATGGTACAAAGTCTCCTACTCGAAAGAAGGGGTTGGATTAGAAGACCTCCAAGGTGCCTTCCAAGTCAGTTATTCTATGTTCTATGAAATTTGAATGTATAGTATGCAGCTCTGAAAGAGGTAATTCTTAGACATTTTCACTTCCACTGGGCCAGTGGTGGGTTTCAAAAACTGTTCGAACCTACTCTGTGGGTGTGGCCTCCTTTGTGGGAGTGGCTTGCCGCCCACGTGACTGGATGTGAAGATGCTGACGATACTTGTCAGAACCACCTTAAATTACCTCACACACAGCACTGGCATGCATAAGAATATGATGTAAACTTGTTTTTTTTAAAGGCATCTTTGGTTTGCGTTAAAACAACTTCAACACATGCAATGTTCTGATTGCATCACAAACGCAGTAGTCATCCTTACCTTTCACAGAGGCACTGAGTTTTATAAATATGAGCATGATAGTGTAGAATAATCATATCCAAGGACCAGTGGTGGGTTTCAAAAAATTTTGGAACCTCTTCTGTAGGTGTGGCCTGCTTTCCGGGTCCACTGGTGGAACCTCTTCTAACCGGTTCGGTAGATTTGATGAACCGGTTCTACCGAATAGGTGCGAACTGGTAGGAACCCACCTCTGCACTGGGCAGTCATACACCATTTTCACAGAAACAGACCATGTGCTTATACTAATCTATTGGAAGCTTTGGGGTTTCTGAATAATATGAATATAGGCAGGATTTTGTTAAATGCAGAATATTTAGAAACTACTGACCTACTTACTCAGTACTTCATCTCCCCCCAAAAAAGCTTATTTTAAATTTTCCTCAGTTTCCTGCTCACATTGTGGTCAAGTCATAACATGTTGCCTCTTACATGAAAAATTCAATCTCTCTGTGTCTCTCTCTGTCTCTGTCTCTCTGTCCCTGGCTGATGTGATATGCTTGTTTAAATAATATGAGTCAGGATTTTACTGAACGGACTTTGACCGAAACATATTAAATCCCTTTACATTTACAGTGGGACCTCAGATCCCAAACATCTCAGACCACGAAAAATTTGGATGCCGACCAAAAAATCCACTAAATATTTTACTCACGTCGTGAACACATCCTCGGGTGCCGAGTAAACACAGCCGCAGTGATTTTTCCCTGCCACACCATATTTGGTGTGTGCGCGCATGCAGAGTTTGTCTTGATTCTGGTCCCAACCAAATCGGGTGCTGACCAAAGTCCTGGAATGCATTGTAGTTGGCACCTGCGGTCCCTCTGTAGTATCATTATAAAAAAAACAGGGACCCAACTTAATATCATAGGAGATAGATAGATAGATAGATAGATAGATAGATAGATAGATAGATAGATAGATGGATGGATGGATGGATGGATGGATGGATGGATGGATGGATGGATGGACGGACGGACGGACAGACAGACAGACAGACACAACAGACAGATAGATATGAGAGAGAGATATGTTATATATGATAGATAGACTGACACAACAGGCAGATAGATAGATAGATAGATAGATAGATAGATAGATAGATAGACAGACAGACAGACAGACAGACAGACACACACACAGACACACAGACACACACACAAGAGGCAGATAGATATGATATAGAGATAGAGAGACAGACACCCGACACAACCAACAGATATGATAGAGAGATAGAGGGTTAGATAGATAAATAGATAGATAGATAGATAGATAGAGAGAGAGAGAGAGAGAGAGAGAGAGAGAGAGAGAGAGAGAGAGAGAGAGAGAAGGGGTGAATAATTCCAACATAGCATCATAAATTGCTGTATTATTTGAAGTATTTTTGCCAGGCTAACTCAGCAGAATTTGGGCAAAGCATTTGAAGTTGGGTTGGGTTTAATTAGTTTTTAGTCTGCACTTAAGTATTTATGTCATTATGGATTTAAGATGTTTAACTTAGTCATCCTCTTTTTTTAAAAAAAATCAATGCATCTTGGCTGAATACTTGCTGCCTGAGTAATTATGTGCCATTTCAAATTTTCAAGTTATTTTTTTATTTATAAAGTCCCAAAGACGTTGGATTTTGAAGCCCTTGCTTACCAAACCACCTTATATGCCACTGACTAGATCAAACATTCCAGTTTTCTGTAGCTCACAGCTATTTAATTTCTTTTAAAATCACGTGTCTTCCCTCATTACATATAAATTTGTAGACAGTGAATAAAGAACAATTTCCCTTCCTTCGACATGAAGGAGATCCCAGACTTGTGAAAAAGGCCCCAAAACAGCTTGATAAGAAAACTTATGGAACAAATGACTAGAGGAAAGATGGAAAGAGTAAGAAAGCATTAAAGGAAAAAAAATTAAGAAATTAGAAAACAATAATAAAACTGCATTATTAACAAAAGGGGGGAAATGTAAGATATATTGCATATAAAATAGTACAGAATAATAGTTACAAGAGTAGTATATGTACATAGATAGATATATAATGTATTGTATAGAAATAAGTACATTGAAAGAATAATATGTATAG
>NC_045549.1:69329534-69359534 GCF_009769535.1 Thamnophis elegans | reverse complement strand
GCCCACCCTGTCACATGGCTGGCAAGCCACTCCCACCCGGTCACATGACTGGCAAGCCACTCCCACCCAGTCACATGGTCATCAAGCCACTCCCACAAAGTAGGCCTCACCCACAGAAGAGGTTCTAAAAAATTTTGAAACCCTCCACTGGGTGGAATGTGGTATGGATTCCCAAGAAGGAGGAGCTGTGTTCGAGAGGAAATAGAGAGGGCAAAGTTTAGACTCTTTGGTTGGTAGAGAGAGAGAGTTAAGAAAGCTTCCTGGGAGTTCTCAGAGTATGTATTTTTTGATGCCAATAATTTGCTTTAGTTTCTGTATGTGGAATCTATCTATAGGTTGAAGAACAATAGAGAAAACAGCATTCAAATAACTTAATGTGTTTTTCTTCAATATTGGAGTCTAACACCATCAAAATAGGATGGGTGGATGGGAGGGAAGGAGGGATTGTTCTGTGCACAATTATACTGGGGAATGAACATATTATGCACCAAACCAACAAAAGTGTGCTTTTTCGCCATACTATCAGCACTGTTAAAGAGTTTTCTCCCCTTCAGTTGAATGGTTTAGTGACAGTAATGAATAAATTAAGAAGGGAGGGAGGGAGGGAAGGAGGGAGGGAACTGGCCCAACCTGAATGTCCTTTATTCAGCAGGAAATAAGATTGAACTCATTTAAGATTAATTATGCTTGTGCATAAGGCAGAATCTGTCAACTTTTCATGTATTTTCTTAAAAAAAATATACAACAAAAATAAACACTATGCTGTACATTGTCAACTCTTATAACTTTTCAAATTATGCTGAGGGGGAAAAACAGTTTCCTCTAGCTCAGGTATTCTCAGGTATTAATTTAGATGATAGATAGATAGATAGATAGATAGATAGATAGATAGATAGATAGATAGATAGACAGACAGACAGACAGACAGACAGACAGACAGACAGACAGACAGATAGATAGATAGATAGATAGATAGATAGATGATAGATAGATATAGATGAAAGATAGATAGATGATAGATAGATAGATAGATAGATAGATAGATAGATAGATAGATAGATATAGATGAAAGATAGATAGATAGATAGATAGATAGATAGATAGATAGATAGATAGATAGATAGATAGATAGATAGATAGATAGATATAGATAGATAGATAGAGATATAGATATAGATATATGGTTAACTCCCTGCCTGGGAGGCAATAGAGCACAGGTTCGATTCCCAAAAACTTGGGTATGGCTAGCTGATGAGAGCTAAATAGCTTGAAATAGATCTATACTAGTCTCCCTTTATTTATTTATCAGCATAAATATAACAAATGTAACAAAAAAGGCAACAGTAAAAAATATTGGGTTTCTGTCTGGATGGACTCTTGTGACGAGCCTAATGACAGAGAGTGGAAGTGTGACCTTCCTCCCATACTTGGGCATACCAGGGGTTGTGACTTTAAGTATATAGATATATAGATATATACACATACATATGTGTGTATGTGTGTGTGTATTTATGTATGTGTGTATAGAAGCAATTTCAACCAAACTTGGAACACAGATGACAGTCTCTGGAAAAAAACACAATGGGAGTCAGACACCTAACACGCCTTGTGGTTTGTGTTCTGTTAAGATACAGCCTATTGTGCCTTAAAATGGCTTCTACTGTGCTGCTGTAAAATGGCTTCTCCTGTACACTGCAGTGGAGTTGTCATGGTAACAGCTTCACAGTACTCCACAAGGGCTCTTTCTGGTAAGGGGGAAAATCCAACATTAGAAATTGCAGCGACGTTGAAGGAGTCTTTTCCTTTCATCAGGTGACAAAGTTAACAAATCTGAAAAAACAATGGAATTTAATCAACTCATCAGTTATCAGCACGATCCCATAGTCACTGCTGACTGTGCTTCAGCTGTCAAATATGTCAAATATCAGTGATTATACTGGAAATTGAATTAACAAAACAATCAATAAATTTCTCTCGGAAAAAAACAAAACAAAACTTCTACAGGTACAAACATCTGCTTAGCACTCAGTCCATATAAAAGCAGGTAGATGAAATCTTGTGAAGGGTTTAACAGAAAAAAAAATCACATGTTTTAAAAATACACAAATAAGTAATAGATTTGTTAAAAATTGATATGATTTAGATGAATCTAAACCTGGGCTAGAAGGATGTGGTGGCTCAGTGGCTAAGACACTGAGCTTGTCAATCAGAAAGGTTGGCAGTTTAGCGGTTTGAATCGCTAGAGCTGCGTAACAGAGTGAGCTCCCATGACTCGTCCCAGCTTCTGCCAACCTAGCAGTTCAAAAGCAGGTAAAAAATGCAAGTAGAAAAATAGGAACCACCTTTGGTGGGAAGGAAACAACGTTCTGTGCACCTTCAGCATTTAGTCATGGCGGCCACATGACCATGGAGCCGTCTTCGGACAGCACTGGCTCATCGGCTTTGAAACGGAGATGAGCACCGCCCCCTAGAGTTGGGAATGACTAACACATATGTGCAAGGGGAACCTTCACCTTTAAACCTGGGCCGAGACTGCCCATCTCTCATTGGTTGAGAATGTGAATATCAGAGCCATCAATGAATGCAAAGCTTTGATGAATTCTGAAAGAAATGAAGTTTCTCAGGTCTCACTTGGGACACTGTTTACCTCTTCTTCCATTGGGATGAACTGGTTGAATTCTAGATAGAATTCTTTATTGGCCAAGTGCGATTGGACACAGAAGGAATTTGTCTTTGGTGCATCTACTCTCAGTGTACATAAGGAGAATAAAATACATTCATCAAGAATCATAAGATACAACACATAGTGACAGTCATGGGTTACTAATAAGCAATCAAATTATACTAGGAAACAAATAAAGCAATATAAATTTTAAAGATACAAGCAACATGGTTATAGTCATAAGTGGAACGAGATAGGTACTAGGAAAGAGAGAGAAACTAGGAAGGAAGAGAAGAATAATAGTAATACAGTCTTAATAAATTATTTGACAGTGTTGTGGGAATTAGTTGTTTAGCAGAGTGATGGCATTCAGGGAAAAACTGTCCTTGTGTCTAGTTGTTCTGGTGTGCATTGCCCTATAGTGTCGTTTTGAGGGCAGAAGTTGAAACAATTGATGTCCAGGATGCGAGGGGTCTGTAGATATTTTCACAGCCCTCTTTTTGACTCGTACAGTGTACAGGTCCTCAAGGGAAGGCAGATTGGTAGCAACTGTTTTTTTCTGCAGATCTAATTATCTGTTGAACTCTGTGTTTGTCTTGTATAAGAAATTTAAGCCTTCTGATCACCTGAGATATATAATAATATAACTGGAGGTTTTGCATTTTAGAATGCTGTCAGTTACAGAAATGATAAGATTAAAAAGGAGCAATTCAAAAGCACATAACAGAATAGCAGAATATTGGAAGGGACCTTGGAGGTCTTCTAGTCCAACACCCTATTCAAGCAGAAAACCCTATACCTGTGATGGCAAACCTATGGCACACAGAGCCATCTCTCCAGGCATGTGAGCCATCACCTGTTGCTCTTCCCAATTGCGGCACACCGGCCAGCTGGTCTTTGCCCGTGCATGCGTGCCAAAAACTGGAAGACTAGGTGGGCGGTGCGCATGGGCACATCAGAAACCAGAAGAGCGGCTGCCCAATCTCCAATCTTTTTTGTTGTCCAATCTCTTGTTAAAAACATCCATTATTGGAGAATTCACAATTTCTGGAGGCAAGTCATTTCACCAATGAATTGTTCTCAGTGTCAGGGAATTTCTCCTTGCTTCTCTCTTTGATTCTCGATGGCTTCTTGTCTTGTCTTCAGGGGCTTTGGAGAAAAGGTTGACCTGCTCTTCTTTGTGGCAGCCCCTTAATCACTCAATCAGTTCAATCACTCTACTCCCACTACAGGCCTCAATGGAAGGCAGGCTGGTAGCCATTATTTTTTCTGCAGATCTAATTATCTGTTGAAATCTGTGTCTGCCTTGGTGGGTTGCAGAGCCATGTTTTATTCTAGTGTTAACTGTGAAATAAATCAGAAACAAATTTGGGGTACACATGGGATCCAGTCCTCCTGGATCCACAGCTGTCATTCGACCATCATATAGCGGCTGTGACCAGGGGGGCATTCGCCCAGGTACGCCTGGTGCGCCAGTTGCGACCCTACCTGAACCGGGAGGCCCTCACAACAGTCACTCGGGCCCTTGTGACCTCTAGGCTGGAATACTGCAACGTGCTCTACATGGGGCTGCCCTTGAGGAGCATCCGGCGACTTCAGCTAGTACAGAACGCAGCCGCGCGAGTGATTGCGGGTGCACCCCGATTCACCCGCATTACACCTATCCTCCGCGAGTTGCGCTGGCTACCTGTCGATCTCCGGATGCGCTTCAAGGTGCTATTGATCACCCATAAAGCCCTACATGGCAGTGGATCTGGATACTTGAGAGACCGCCTTCTGCCAATTACCTCCCTACGACCTATAAGATCCCATAGATTAGGCCTCCTCCGCATTCCATCGGCCAGCCAGTGTCGGCTGGCAACCACAAGGAGGAGGGCCTTCTCAGCAGTAGCCCCGACCCTTTGGAACGAGCTCCCCGTGGAGATTCGTACCCTCTCCACCGTCCAGGCCTTCCGCACTGCCTTGAAGAACTGGCTCGCCCGTCAGGCCTGGGGATAAGGATTTCTACCCCGCCCGAATGTTGTATGCATGTTGCTCATTATTTTATTATGTGTTGTTGTCTCAATGTTGTATTTCCCCTTTCCCTGGTTTTCTGTGAGCCGCCCTGAGTCCCCTCAGGGAAAAGGGCGGCCTACAAATGCAAATAAAACCTCTAAAAACCTCTAAACATTTGTGGAACATTCAAATCTAAAGCCGATCAGCTATAAAAGTGAACTCCGAAGTCAAATCTTCCTTCGGGCTCTGAAGATCAAGAGATGTAAACAAAACACACAGCTCCTAGGAACTGCACACTTGTAGCACTAATGAATTCAATTTCCATTTGTATGTTGTGTTATTTCTTCAGATACTAAACATGACATCCAAAAGCCATTTCCATTAACAATTCATGAACTTTATTCACAAGAACAACCGTAAACATTGTCAACGTTTTTTTTCTGGAAACATTAAAAAGTTTCATGCAAATTAACTTTGAGAATTCTCAGTAGGCCATACAAAATATTTTATTACATTTTATATAGCTTTGGAAGAAGAAATTATTTAGGGGCACTGCGCAGATTAGTTGCAAAGCCGCCTAATTGATTATCTGGAAAGCGAGGGAAGAAAGTTCCATCTGTCTCAGTTCCAAGCCGGGAGAAAGACATTGGAAACATGGAGACTAATCGGAAAGATGGTTTATTGATGAAGCAAAACCACATGGATTTGTGGTTCTGGGCAGCTGACCCAAAATGAAGTTGACAGTGGGTGGTTTTTATACCTTCTTTTGAGCTTTGCCCTTGAACTTCCTGTTTCTGTGCAAGAACATGTATTCTATTGGCTGTTGTCAGATTCCTATGGGGTCATAGCTGGCTCTATAGGCAAAAGAGGAAATGCAAATGTTTGTCTGAACTCCCTGGTTTGGTTGAAGTTTGGACTGCTCTGAGATGATGCAATGAAGCGACTTGTGTTCTGAAAGGATGTTGGCCAATTCCTATTATGGCTCAATGGCTTTGTGTTGGATCTTGAGTGAGGTCTATTCCTACTATTCTGCCTTTGTTCAAAATATCCTGTCTTGAATGGATTTCTTCCTGTAGTATTTGCTTTGCCTGTGAATAGAGCTATCTAAATACGAGTCTTCCTTTTTCAATAAGCTCTTTATCTCTTAACCAATTTCGTTGTATAACCAATTTCATTGCATCCATGATGTACAATGACAATAAAGGCTATACTATAAAAGTGCTAATATCTGCTGTCAGCTATTAAGGAAAGTGTGTGTGGGGTTTGCTTTCTGCCTCTAAAAAAACCCAATTTTTCTCCATTTCTCCCTTTGGGGAAATATAACATTCTGCCCTTTTTAATATTCCTCTAAAGATTTCCTTCTACTAGGTGGGTGGATGCTGACTTTCTGCAGAAAACCATAATGACATTTTACATTTGTAACTGTGAGCATTTTGAGAAACGTCTAGAACACAACCCTGGGGACCCCAGAATACGATGGAGCCAATCAAGGTGGTTTGTTTGGTTATTATCAAAGTGGTTAGAAGCAGGGGTGGGTTCCTGTACTATTTGGTACCAGTTTGCTCACGTGCATACCCAACGTGCATTGCTCATGCATGCACAGTTCACTGTAAATTGTTCTGTCCATGCACAGAAACATGCCGGCAATGGCAGAAGAGATTGGGAAACAGTTCAGGGGCGTGGCCAGCCTGGATCACTGCAGGTTCTCCAACCCAGACCAAATCACCACTACCGGTTCGCAGTGGTGAAATTCAATTTTTTTTTTGCTACCAGTTCTACAGGTGTGGGTTGGTGGGCCTGCTAGGGGAAGGATATCGCAAAATCTCCATTCCCTCCCCACTCCTGGGGGAAGGATACTGCAAAATCTCCACTCCCTCCCCATTCCTGAGCGAAAGATATTGCAAAATCTCCTTTCCCTCCCCACTCCTGGGGGAAGGATATTGCAAAATCTCCATTCCCTCTCCACTCCTGGGGGAAGGATACTGCAAAATCTACATTCCCTCTCCACTCCTGAGGGAAGGATATTGCAAAATCTCAATTCCCTCCCCACTCCTGAGCGAAGGATATCGCAAAATCTCCATTCCCTCCACACTCCTGGGGGAAAGACAATGCAAAATCTACATTCCCACCCCACTCTGGGGCGAGCCAGAGGTGGTATTTGCCGATTCTCCGAACTACTCAAATTTTCCGCTACTGGTTCTCCAGAACCTGTCAGAACCGGCTGAATTTCAACTTCCCACTAGGAGTGGGAGCAATCCACTTCTGGTTGGAAGTTGTTTTTACTGTTTCTATATGGGGTTTTTGTTACTTATTGTATATCGTGTATAGTTGACAGTTGAAGAAGTTCTCAGTCTGGTCCTCTGTTGGAGTGGGAAAATACTCTCTCCTGATTGGTTACTTGGCTGATCAGTTTCCTATAAAAGGAGCTGTGTCAGCCAGGGAGTTCCATTGCCTCACAGGGAGTAAATAAAGAGCCATTAGAAGTCGCTCAGGCCTCGCCTCCATTCACCACCCAGAACTTAACAGTTTTTTTAAAAAATTTGTCAGCTGCCCGGTCAGTGGTCTTATAAATTCTCTAAATAACGTAGGCCTGAAGCGCTCCACAGATAGACCTATGGCTGCTGAGGGGTTGTTCATGGAGCCCTGTGCTCATAGATTTCCCTTTTAGATAGAAGCGGTAGAACTAGAAGTTATTCCCATTTCAGACCAATGCAATTGTGTTCCAAAGTAGCGTGAAAGAATCCCAGGCGGCCACCTTAGCAGGAAATTTCTGCTTTAGTTCAGCCTCTTTGAAAACCTCTAGAACCTTTTGCCATTTTGTTTGAAGCTCCTTTTAAGAACAATTCCCCGAACGGAAAAGGAAATAAGGTCAAAAACTCTATTATAAATGAGTACCTACAGCAGTTTTCAATTGTCTACGGGCTTATCTAGTATGTTGCTACAACTGGCCTTCACCTCAGAGAAAGCCCAATTACAGCATTTTAAGCATTCACATTACGCTTAGCCTCTCTGCGTTAAAAAGGTTTTCTCCCCTGTAAAGGGGGCTTTTCACTGTGTTAACATACTTCAAGGCTATTAAGCAGCTTTATGTGGCTTGAAGTGATTTCATCCCACTTGTGTTCAGGATGACATGCATTTGGTGATCCTACACAATTGCAGAAATGTAAAACAGATGCTGACTTCAGCATCTTCCAAGAGGGGGAAAAAATTGTATACTGCAAAAGGGAATATAGCTGGAAGTTTCTTTCCTGTTCAAAATTCTCGTCAGTATATAGCAAGCCTTGCTAAATTGCTCAGGAAAGAAGTTGAGATGATAGACAGACAGACAGACAGACAGACAGACAGACAGACAGACATGGAATGATGATAGATAGATGGATGATAGATGACAGCAGATGATAGGTAGGTAGGTAGGTAGGTAGGTAGATGGATAGATAGATGATAGATAGATAGATAGATAGATAGATAGATAGATAGATAGATAGATAGATAGATAGATAGATAGATAAATAGATGATAGATGGATGGATGGATGGATGATGGATGGATGGATGGAGGGATGAGATAGATAGATAGATAATGATAAATGATAGATAAGTGGATGTGTGGGAGGGGGAGAGAGGGAGGGAGAGAGAGAGCGGGAGAGAATACTCTTCCAATAAAGAAAAAAATATTTGTAGCTCAACACAGAATTGTGGTTTCCTTGGTGCTCTCTGAGCTTTGTTATTTTTTTGAAGAATCTTGAAGATTCTTGACGATTCTTGCATAAGCCCCAATCAGAGAACCCTACTGGAATGGTACCTGCTGCTCCCAGACAGTCGTATCCCACCACAGGTCCTGAATATTGTGTGCTAACCATGGTACACATGCTTGAAAGGAGAATTATGATTCCGGAAACTTGGGGGGAAAAAAACAATTCACAGATGTTATCCATAACCATTTGATACTCGGGGGAAAAAATTAAAGAGCAAAGAATGGTGGCCCATTTATATGAATAATACAAATAAATGATAGAAAACAAGTTACAGTAAGAAAAAAAAACTTGATAAAGCACCAAGATAAATCGGATCAGATTCCATATAAAGCAGGGGTGTCAAACTCAAGGCCTCGGGGCCAAATCCGGTCCACTTGATACTTAGAATCTGGCTTGTCGGGCCACCCTGGAAACAGCGAAGGACTGGCCTGCGGTGTCTCTGCCAGCAAAAATGGAGCATGTGAGGAACACACGGAGTTCTGTTTTTGTGGACAGAGGGTTGCAGGAGGCTGTTGCCGCCGAAAACAGAGATTGGGAGCAGAGCTGGGTTCCTACCGGTTCAGCCCGCTTTAGTAACTCGGCTTGCCACACCCCTGAACAAGTTCTATTGGCCATCTTGTTTTTTGCTTCTGCTCATGCACAGAAGCATTTTTTTCCAGTACTGCGCATATGCGTGGTGCGTCCCTGAGCGAAACGGCAATGGCAGCAACTGGAACCCACCCCTGATTGAGAGCCAGTTTTCACTGGCAGAGGACTTGGGCTACCACAGGAGATCCCAACATGAGTGACAGCAAGCTGACCACGCCCACCCTGGCCCCCGATGGCAAACACAACCCTGATGCGACCCTCAATGAAATTGAGTTTGACATCCCTTATATCAGTGGTTCCCAAACTTGGCAACTTTAAGACTTGTGGACTTCAACTCCCAGAATTCTCCAGCCAGCTGGCTGGAGAATTCTGGGAGTTGAAGTCCACAAGTCTTAAAGTTGCCAAGTTTGGGAACCACTGCCTTATATAAAGCATCCCACTCACTCTCTCACACACACAAACCTTCATGTAGTCAATTGTCCTTATTTTTGAAGATGAGCCCGCTGTGAATAAATGTTTTCAGGTGGTATTTCAACTAGAATATAGAGACTTTATTGAAACAGCTGCTTTGAACATTTGCAAAGTGTAAAACCCTTCAGGGATCAAAAATGATGGCAGTAAATTGTTGTTGTTGTTTTTTTCTTGTTTCCCGTGATTTCAAACAAGGTAAGATTTTTGGGATGCACAATTTCATTTGAATATGCAAAGGAAAATTATATTTCATGATTTGCTATCGAGAGTCATAAAAATGCATAATGAATTCAATTAAATGTGTCTCACAGCCAAGCGGCAGTGTATAAAAAAAAAAAACATATTTCGTTCCCTTCCCTGAAACATTTGAATAAATTTTATAACCCGGAATTTGCTACTGCATTAGAGGAAGGGTGAATACCGAATGTCGAATTGCAGAACTGAAACTTTACAACTTTTTCCTTACCAATAAATTGGTTGGAGAATTAGCCAGTTTTAATTTAAACATAAATGTTTTCCCTTTTTTAAATTCCTATCTATCTATCTATCTATCTATCTATCTATCTATCTATCTATCTATCTATCTATCTATCTATCTATCTATCTATCTATCTATCTATCTATCTATCTATCTATCTATCTATCTATCTATCTATCATCTCTCTGTCATCTATTTCTGTCTGTTTATCGTCTATCTACCATCTATCTAATCTATCATCTGTCTAGCTGTCTCTGTCTGTCTATCTGTCATCTATCTGTCATCTATCATCTATCTGTGTCTATTATCTACCATCTATCTAATCTAAAATCTAACATCTATCATCTATCTATCTATCTATCTATCTATCTATCTATCTATCTATCATCTATCTATCTATCTATCTATCTATCTATCTATCTATCTATCTATCTATCTATCTATCATCTGCTGTCATCTATCATCCATCTATCTATCATCTATCTACCATCTAACTAATTTATCATCTAACATCTTCCAACTATCATCTGTCTGTCTGTCTATCGTCTATCTACCATCTAAACTATCATCTATATCATATCACCTATCACCTATCTATCCACGCATGGGCTTCAAAAATTTCAGTAACAGGTTCTCTGCCCGGTTTCTGGATGGGTATGGCCATGTTGGACATCGCCTTGTCTGTCTATCTGTCTGTATGTCTGCCTGCCTGCCTGCCTATATGTCTGTCTGTCTTTCTATCTGTCTATCGTCTATCAATCTAGCTATCTGTCTATTATCTATCTTTCTATCTATTTTTTAAAGAAATAAAGGATCAGAAAGTGTTGGGGCTTTCTAAGTTAAATTTAAAGTATGAAGTTACAGAAGACACAGTTTTTGTTATTTTTCTGGGTTTTACAAGTAAAAGAAGAAAGCATTGTATGTTTCTTTTTGTAAAGAAAGCTTTGAATGTTTCTGTTTCTTTGGGGAGCCTAAGATTGCCTTTATTTCTATTAAATTGGAGTTTGTTCTACTATATACCTTGATGGTTACTAAAGTATACAGTACAAGCAAAAATACTTTGCTTATACAGTATAAGCAAAGAAAAAGGCCAAAAATTGTGTATTATTGGGTTTTGTTTGTTAAAAAAAACCAGGTAAGTTAAAATTTACAATATGAGACACCAATGGGAAGAATTCATAAGAACTACAAGTTAATTGATTTTTAAGGTATGGAACGTGAATCAGGTATATATTCTGCAAATGTAAATATGTTTAGAGTGGGTGGAAGTCTTTTAAAGTTTAATAAACTTTTTTTAAAATGAAGCTTACACAAGGAATTCAGCTGTGAAAAGCCCATTTCATACGACTGAAAAGTAAATTAACACCCAGAAAGAACTATATGCAGATTGGACTCCTATATCTTTATATAAATTTGTAGAAATTGCATTGTAATATCTCAGAATATCTGCATATACAACGAATGGGAATAATCCATTAATAGCAATTGGAATATGCTGCCATTTCATTGTAGAATCAGAATTTTTATTTTATTCCTATTAAATACAGGACAAGAATTATTCTTTCGAAAAAAATATATACCCTGTTCGGTAAAAAATGAATATTAAGAGAAGGAAGAAAATATCTATGAATCTCTAGGGATGAATAAGTGTAGCAAAACGTAATACGGCTTCAGAATTGACATATACTTTGAGAGCGTTTTCTATGTTAATTTCACTTAGATACTTTGCACAAATTAGTAGTTAATTTGTTATGCACTAGGCAAACACCAAGGATCCCGTTTTTAAAGCTACAGCTTTCCCATAATACTGGAGATTTTAATTTACCAGATTTTAAACTATACCATGGGGTCCCCTTGTTTACTTCAATAAAATGAGAATTATATTGAATATATACCTTTGTGGCTTCAACTTGAGAGTTATTATCTGGATAGCTTTGATATCTTGGCAAATACTTGGTTCCAGCTACAAATTCAATAATTGTCCTGTACCTGAGGCAGTTAGATACGTTGTTGAATTAAGAATTAAAACCTGATGTAAATTCCTATGAGAAAGTCATGTGCTGCAAATACAGTATATCTTATTTTATGAAAATGGGGGAAGCTTAATTACGAAAAGAATCAGTTGAAAAATAGGGCAGTCAAGCCAAATTGATAAATTATTATTAGTGTTAATTTTAAAAAAGTTGGAAGATTATGCCAGGAATAATTTGCCTAAAATAATTGAATGGTGACACAGTCACTTAAACTGAATTATAGACAGCCTTCAACTTACGACAATTCATTTAGTGATTATTCAAAGTAACAACACACAGAAAAAAGTGACTTCTGACCAGTGGTGGGATTCAAAACTTTTTACTATCGGTGAGCGTGGCTTTGTGGGCACAGCATGGCTTGATGGGTGTGGCAGTAGAAGGATATTAGCAATAGCAGTTAGATTTATATACCACTTCATAGGGCTTTCAGCCCTCTCTAAGCGGTTTACAGAGTCAGCATATTGCCCCCACAGTCTGGGTCCTCATTTCACCCACCTCGGAAGGATGGAAGGCTGAGTCAACCTTGAGCCGGTGAGATTAGAACCGCTGAACTGCAGATAACAGTCAGCTGAAGTGGCCTGCAGTACTGCACCCTAACCACTGCACCACCTCGGCTCTTGATTATTGTAAAATATCCATTCCCTCCCAACTCCAGGGGAAGGA
Organism: Thamnophis elegans; assembly: GCF_009769535.1. Lineage (NCBI taxonomy): Eukaryota > Metazoa > Chordata > Lepidosauria > Squamata > Natricidae > Thamnophis > Thamnophis elegans. The sequence continues at coordinate 69,346,890 of NC_045549.1, read as the reverse complement.
TACTGCAAAATCCCATTTCCTCTTGATCAGCTGGGACTTGGGAGGCAGATAATAGATGGGGGTGGGGCCAGTCAGATGTGTTATATATGTGTGTGTATGTATGTATGTATGTATGTACATATTTTGTGCCAACATTTAAATTTACAAACCTATTCATAATTTAATCTCATTTTAGCTTAATTTCCAATACCTTAAATATCTAATATAACAATCCCGTTGTTCTGCAGGTGTAGCTTGGTGGGTGTAGCATGGCAGCTGGGACTCAGGAGGCAGAAAATAGATGGGGGCGTGGCCATCCAGAGGTAGTATTTACCGGTTCTCTGAACTACTCAACATTTCCACTACCAGTTCTCCAGAACTGGTCAAACCCTGCTGAATACCATCTCTGCTTATGACCATTTTTCACAGTTACGACCTTTGCAGCATCCCCATAATCATGTGATCAAAATTCAGATGCTTGGTAATGGGTTCATACTTATTACCATTGCTGTGTCCAAAGTCATGCGATCCCCTTTTATGACCTGTTACACAAAGTCAATAGGTATTCACTTAACAATCGGTTTAACCGACTTATCAACTGTAGTGATTCACTTAACAACGAGGTGAGAAAGGTTGTAGAATGGGGCAAAACTCACTCAACAAATGTCTCACTTAACAACAGAAAGTTTGGGGGTCATTTGTCGTCATAAGTTGAGAACTGCCTTTATTTTCATTCACAAATTCTGAAATGGTAATAGTTAGGAAGGCACTGGGAAAGATTTTTATATAATGTAAAGCAACAATTGAATATTATCATTTTAAAAAAAGAAAAGGATTAATGCATCTGGATGATATACAAAAAATTTGAAATGGAGAACAGATTATTTTAAGAATACCCTTCCAAGAATATTAATTATAGTTCTTATGCTCTGAAGTCAATTATTGTTTTTCAACAACACTCCCCAATTTTTAAGGTTTATGTTTTTAAATGATTAGGCAATTTAATTACATCTGAAAAAACTTTAGTACACAAAATGTGATTTTGTCCTTGAACATTGCTTTTTAGTTAGATGTTACCACTTATGGTGAAGTGGGCATTTGGGAGAAAGTTCAAATTTAAAGATGTGAATGTATTATTAAATTTTATTCCCCAAACTTGTCATTTCAGTTGTTAGGAGGTGTTTTTGATATACCACACTGGAACATATCAAAGCAAAATAATTAATTCCTAAAAGGAAATGTAGGCTTAATTGTCATTTTCCTGCTTTTGAACTGCCTCTTTATCCACAGAAAGGAACAATATGTTTCTCTGAGGTCTAGATTCAACATATTGTTTAAAAATGGAGTTGGAATAAGTGTTATAAAGATGTAACTAATATTTTAATACTGTAAATACGAATACATACATTTGTGCTGAAAAGGTGTGCACATGCACCCATAATGCAATGCACACCTGCGCCCCCACGTGCCCCATCCCCCACGCATGTTCGTGACCACCCCCACTTCCCACGTGCACCCCATTGCTTGCTCATGTGCATGCAACCCCCTGCATGTGTCCCGCCCCTGCGCATGTGCACACAACCCTCTGCATGTGTGTGCCCTGCCCCCTCCCCCCATACATGCACATGTGACCCTCTGCACAAGCCCCACCCCTGAACATGTGCAATAGAGACCAAAAAATCAGCTGGCAGGCAGGAGGCATGCATGCATGTAGGCATGGCAGAACTGAGCTAAGGTGGCAGCTCGCATGCCCGCAGAGAGGGCTCTGCATGCTACCTGTGGCACATATGTCATAGGTTGGCTGTTCTGTCCCCCCTTCTCGGCTCGTTTACAGATGACAAGACAAATAAACTTAAAAGGACTTTTCTTTTTCTTTTTTTTTTTTTAAATATATTTTATTCATTTTTCACATTCCATTTGCAATCACTTATATACAGGGTATTTACTATAAGAAAAGAAAAAAAAAGGGAGATAAAACGAACAAAAAAAGGAAACACAACTCATCATTCACAACCCCACCTAACCCTTCCATCCTCCATACACCCCATCTACCCCCTCCAACTTTCCTTTCTCCCTCTAACACTCCCCTCCTACTTCCCTTTCCCCTCAAGCCTTCCTTCTCCCCTTACTCCCCACACACCCTCCTTACATTCCCCTTACTCCTTCCTTACTCCTCCCTCTTCTTTCCCTCTACCTCCCTCCTTGGTGTATGCCTTTATTCGAGTGTTGTTTGATCTGATAAAAGTAAAATGAACCAAGGGAAAAAAAAATAAAAGAAAAAAAAGAACCACCGTATATAAATACATTCTTGTTCTTATTAAGACTATGTTAACACCCCCCACCCCACCCCCACAAATCCCCATCCCTAATCCTCCCGACTTCCCAGGGCCCACACCTGGCACTACCTTCTGTCTAAAATATCTTGTATACATATGGATTAAAAAAATAAAAATAATATGTCAAAAGAAAGAAAAACAGAGAAAAAAGAAGAGAGAAAAGAAAAGAGAAAAGAAAAAAAGAAAAAAAAAGAAACCACTCTTTGTGTTGATCTCAGCCCCCCATCTTTATCTATGCTTAAATAGTATCATTCTATCTATATTTTATTCTCGTCTCTTACTTCTTTGCTATTTACCCCAACCTTCTGTAGACTCTCCCGTTCCTCTTCCTAAACCTTATGATCCCTTCCGATAAAATTTAAGCAACGTGGTTCATGCCACATATTCAAATTACTTTGCAGAAGAGTAATCAAGCTTTCCCTTCTAGTAAAATTTAAACAGCGTAAATGATCTTTCTTAACCTCCTTTTCAAACAGTAATTCAAAATAATCTAGCCAAGCTTCCCCTTCTTAGTAAAGTTAAGCAGCGTAGATCAAATATTACTTTACACAGAAATCAACTTCTATCTTAAGATAATTCCAACTGACTTTCTCTTCTAATAGGATTTAAATAACGTAGTTCATTCCACATGCATTTTACCCTCATCCCTTACTTGTCTGATATTTACCACTATCAGCTTTATGCTAACATTTGTTTAAAATCTAACTCAAAGCAATTTCAACCAACTTTCCCTTCTAATAAAAGTTAAATAGCATGGATCATTCCACATATTCAAATAATACTTTCAGCAAGAGTCAGTTAACCTTCTGTTTTAAAATAGTCCCTTCTAACAAAGTTTAAACAACATAAATCATTCCGCATTCTTTTTACACCTATCTTAAGATAATCCCAACCGGCTTTCTGTTCTAATAAGCTTTAAACAACGTAAATCATTCCACATATATTTTACCCTCATCCCTTGCTTGTCTAATGTTTACCACTATCAAATTTATGCTAACGTTAATTTAAAATCTAGCTCAAAGTAGTTTCACCCAGCTTTCCCTTCTGATAAGAATTAGTCCGCTTTTTCTACCGGAGAGAGGTCTCAAACCCCCATTCAGTCCTTAACTTTGGCGAATATTTTGAAATGTCTAAATTCTCGATCTCCGTTTTTCTGCTTCTTCGAGGGAGGAAAGGCTACCCCCTCCATCTTGCAGCCACATGGCCTGCCGCTTGCCTTCTCCTTCCGCTTGTCTCTCCTCTCTTCCAAGTGAGTCAGGAAGTCCCGCCTTCAAAGTCCTGCAGTAGAAATCTTGAGCCTCCGAAACAGAGTTAAGACGAAATCTTTGATTCTCAAATGTAACCGTGATGCCGGCAGGGGCCTCCCATCTGTATCGAATCTGTTGACTCCTAAGCTCTTTAGTTAAAAAGGCGTAGTCCCTTCTTGCTCTCAACATCTGGAAAGGTATATCTTTGAAGACAATCAGGTCCTGGTCGTCAACTCGGAGACTGTTGTTATGAAACTTTTGCACAATCGCGTTTCTAGATTCTTTTGTAGAGAAATGTATAATTATGTCCCTCGGGAGCTGTCGCTGTTCCGCTATCAATGAGTTCTGGCGATAGATTTTCCGAATCTGCCAATCAAAATTAAGTCCCGGGCTTCCCACCGCATGGCTGAAGGCTTCAGCAAAGGTCTGTTTCAAATTCTCTTGCTCCTTTTCACGGAATCCTCTGACTCTTATTGCAAATGCCTTCCTATTAAAATTTATCATCATAAGCTGTTGTTCAGTGTCTCTAATTTTTTGTTGTAAAATTTGAATATTGGTAGTCAAATTAAAATTAGCCTTCTCCAAACTTTCCAATTTGTTCTCTATTTCAGCAGAATAATCTGACAGGGCAGACACGGCTGCAAACGTATTCGCCTTCATTTGATTAACTTTAGACTTTAAATCATCATATAGTTCCAATACAAATTCCTTAATTTCTTGTTTAAAATCATTAAACATTTTAAAGAAATATTCCTGTGTTAAAAGTTCTCCAGTAGAAGGCATGGGAGACAAAGGCTGAGGTTCCAGTAAAAATTCTTTAAATTCTTTAGACACATTTGTAGCAAGGCGCTTCTTTGACCTGGGTGCCATAATAAATACACAAGTAAGCAGCGCTTTGCTCCCCTCTGTTTCCAAAGAAGAAGAGTTTATTTTGTTAAGGAGCGGTCTGCAGGAAGGTAAAACCGGCTAAGTATATCCACTATCAATCATCCACGGAGAGAAATCGCCATTTTGAAATCCATTTAGACAAAGAAGTCTCTAAGACAAATGGTGCTGGTATTTAAGATAGTAATAAAAACATAAATCTCACAGGGGTGGGACCCGCCCGTATCAATTCTAGCTTGAAAAAAACTTTGTTTTGTCCTGGGGGGGGGGCTAGCCTGTCTGGGGCTGCCAAAAAAAAAGGCAGCTGAGAAGAACTGGCTGGAGATAAAAGCTCCGCTCCGGCTGGATCTAATCTCTATCCACAGCCAAAAAAAGAAAAAGGCTGTGGCTTACGAATAGACCCTAGCCTACGGAGCTACTCCCTGCCCCTTTCTTAGCCAAAAAGGGGTGCTATCTATGATCTTATTTAGATATACAGACCAGATCTCTGAGGAGCTCGGTGGAGCCCTCCTCGGCAACAGGCCACGCCCCCAGGAAGTCAAGGACTTTTCTTTATCAGTTCTCAGTTCAAAGTGCGAGCCAAAATAACATAAATACAGTCTCTGCCAGAACATAACGAACTGAAAGACAAATCTTTCTTATGGCAATACCAGGTGAATCAAACGAAAGCAAAGCCCTTCTTCCAAAGTCACGACGAATCAGGGTTACAGAAGTCAAACCACTTTTCCAAGTGTACAGCAAAGAAACCACAATCAAGGATCAAGGAACGCACGAAGGAACGTTGACTCCTGTGACTAGGGCGTGGCAGCATCCGTCCTTTTATCTCCAAACCTGCCTCTAACAAGCCCCAGGTGCATAATGAATCTTGTATCCCAAAAAGACTCACAGCAGACATCTGCTGAGTCACAACACTTGGCCATCATGGGTTTAAACAAAGTAGAGTCAGGCTGATCTAGTGATTAAGACATCAGGTTAAAAACCAGGAGACTGGGAGTTCTAGTCTCACCTTAGCCATGAAAGCCAGTTTGGTGACTTTGGGCCAGTAACTCTCTCTCTCATTTCATTCCATCTTGCAGGGTTGTTGTGCGGAAAAAAATAGAACGAGAAATGTGTGTATCCCCTCCACCTTAAGCTAATTGCAAAAGTAATAAAGGTTTGATATAAATAACACACTGCATTGTTCTTTTGTTTCATTGTTAATTGATGTTTATTTTTGTCACATATATGTATGTATGTATCTATGTATCTATGTATGCATGTATGCATGTGTGTGTGTGTGTGTGTGTGTATATATATATATATATATATATATATATATATATATATATATATATATATATATATATATATATATATAAACTTAATTGGAATAGTTTCAATGATATTTTCAGGTGTTGTTTTCCTATTTTTCTTTTTGGCTGAATTCTTCAAGAAAACCACCAAATTATTATTTACAAAAAAAAAAAAGAACAGTTAAAAGAAACACCAAAATTTCACCGTTCTGAATTCCATGACTAAAATTATAGACTAGCCGGAACGGTATCCAAACAAGCAGGAAGTCCTAATAGAGTAGAACAGGAAGTCATCAGATAATGCATCATTCACCAATTAGATTTAAGATCAGTTCAATGAATCAGGAGAAGGAGGAGGAGGAGAAAGAGAAAGAGAAAGAGAAGGAGAAGGGGAAGGGGAAGGGGAAGGGGAAGAAGAAGAAGGCGGAGAAGGGGAAGGAGAAGTGGAAGTGGAAGGAGAAGGAGGAGAAGGAAGAGAAAGAGAAAGAGAAGAAGGAGGAGAAGGGGAAGGAGAACTCCATTCAATTGTATCCAGTTCTTGATGATTCTATGAACCAGTCCTCTTCATATTTTGCAGATTCTTTCTCTTGCTTTTTCCTCTGAACGTTGTCGGCTTTGATAGTGTCTAGTCGTAATTTTTGGTGGCCTCATTTCCTTTTACCATTGACCATTCTGAGCATAACTGCCTTTGAGTTTGATTGCATGACATGACTGAAATAAGTAAGGTGGAACTTTATGGTTTTTGCCTTCCAGCGATCTGTTCTGGTTTTATGCCACTCCAATACTATTCAGTAGTCTGTCTCTAGCTTAATGGCTCCTCAATAAGCTAAGGCCCCCCTTAGCTTATTTCCTCCTCTATTCAAGCAAAACCATGGATGATCACCTAGTAATCAAAGCTTGCATTGTAAACCCTTGCTGTTATACAAGGGAGATTAAGAACAGCCAATAGTTCTGTCCATTTACTCCTAGACCAAGGTATTTTCTCTAGATTCATCTTATATTTCTGTCCATCCCAAATGAAGGAGAGATGCAAGAGAAGAAAATTACACATAGAATTGCAATTTTGGCTGATTGTCACAAGAATATGTCTTTTCTGGTCTACAAATTTGAACAGGAAGGATTTTTTTTTTTTACCACTCTTCTAACTCATTTTTTTTTAATTCCTTGAATTGTCACCCATTGCTTGTTGCTATATTACATAGAATTGGGCATCCCTTGCTTTTATTAAACTAATCCTTGGGCGAATGGGAGATGCAGCATTTGGCAGCTACCCTTTGCTGAACACAACTCATCTTTTTTTTTTTCTGAACCAACTTATTATTATTATTATTATTATTATTATTATTTATTTATTTATTTATTTGTCTTGTATGCCGCCCGCTCCCGGAGGACTCCGGGCGGCTCACAAAAGACAAGGGAAAGGGGGGAATGAGATGAAGACAACATATTAAAAACAAAACCAACATTCACAATTTCCGTGGAGGTAGATGCTTCTCAGCTCCCCCCAGCCTGCTGGAACAGCCAGGACTTGGTGGCTTTGCGGAAGGCCGGAAGGGCAGTAAGGGTCCGGATCTCAACAGGGAGCTCATTCCAGAGGGCCGGAGCTGCAACAGAGAAGGCCCTCCCCCGGGGAGTCGCCAGCCGACATTGGCTGGCAGATGGAATCCGGAGGAGACCCAACCTGTGCGATCTAATTGGTCTGAGAGAGATAATCGGCAGGAGGCGGTCTCTCAGATACTTTATAATGTTAATAGATTAACAGAGTTGGAAAGTACCTTGCAGGTCATCTAGTCCAACCCTCTGCCCAAGCTGGAGGTGCTACATCTGCCTCTACCTAGGATTGAACTCACAACTTCCTGATTGTGAGGCGAGAGCTCCACCTCTAGGCCACAGCAGCAGATTAGTGTTCATAATCCCATCAGAAAGCATTAGGCTCTCTCCGTTACTCTGCCGTCTGATTTATCTTTGGGTACAAGAACAACAGACCCATTTCATTTCTCACCAGAGTTCACGTTTTATTACTCTAAAAAATACTTCCAGCCTGGGACCTTTGACTTAGAGAGAATGACAACGATCTGGAGAAGATGATAAACATCTTGGTCGCATCAAGGATAAATCGAAATGATTCTTTTTTTAATTTAATTTTTAAATTTTTACTCTCTTGTTACAGGTCTACATTCACATAGGGGTGGGGACAGATTTCGACCCAGCCTAACAATACTTTTTCTTGAACTTCATCCTATTATTATCACATAATTGCAAGGCACTTTTCTCAGAAGTAAAAGACAAAGGACTCATTTATATAAATGTATTTTTGTTCTCGTCGTGGGAGTTGAGTGATTGAACTGATTGAGTGATTAAGGGGCTGCCACAAAGAAGAGCGGGTCAACCTTTTCTCCAAAGCCCCTGAAGACAAGACAAGAAGCCATCGAGAATCAAAGAGAGAAGCAAGGAGAAATTCCCTGACACTGAGAACAATTCATTGGTGAAATGACTTGCCTCCAGAAATTGTGAATTCTCCAATAATGGATGTTTTTAACAAGAGATTGGACAACAAAAAAGATTGGAGATTGGGCAGCCGCTCTTCTGGTTTCTGATGTGCCCATGCGCACTGCCCACCTAGTCTTCCAGTTTTTGGCACGCATGCACGGGCAAAGACCAGCTGGCTGGTGTGCCACAATTGGGAAGAGCAACAGGTGATGGCTCACATGCCTGGAGAGATGGCTCTGTGTGCCATAGGTTTGCCATCACAGGTATAGGGTTTTCTGCTTGAGTAGGGGGTTGGACTAGAAGACCTCCAAGGTCCCTTCCAATATTCTGCTATTCTGTTATGTGCTTTTGAATTGCTCCTTTTTAATCTTATCATTTCTGTAACTGACAGCATTCTAAAATGCAAAACCTCCAGTTATATTATTATATATCTCAGGTGATCAGAAGGCTTAAATTTCTTATACAAGACAAACACAGAGTTCAACAGATAATTAGATCTGCAGAAAAAAACAGTTGCTACCAATCTGCCTTCCCTTGAGGACCTGTACACTGTACGAGTCAAAAAGAGGGCTGTGAAAATATCTACAGACCCCTCGCATCCTGGACATCAATTGTTTCAACTTCTGCCCTCAAAACGACACTATAGGGCAATGCACACCAGAACAACTAGACACAAGGACAGTTTTTCCCTGAATGCCATCACTCTGCTAAACAACTAATTCCCACAACACTGTCAAATAATTTAAGACTGTATTACTATTATTCTTCTCTTCCTTCCTAGTACCTATCTCTTCCCGCTTATCACTATAACCATGTTGCTTGTATCTTTCAATTTATATTGTTTTATTTACTAGTACAATATGATAGCTTACTAGTAACTTATGACAATCACTAAGTGTTGTATCTTTTTATTCTTGATGAATGCATTTTATCTCCTTATGTACACTGAGAGCATAGGCACCAAAGACAAATTCCTTGTGTGTCCAATCACACTTGGCCAATAAAGAATTCTATTCTATTCTATTCTATCCTATTCTATCCTATCCTATCCTATATATAGGCTCTATATATAGAGCCGAGGTGGCGCAGTGGTTAGGGTGCAGTACTGCAGGCCACTTCAGCTGACTGCTATCTGCAGTTCGGCGGTTCAAATCTCACCGGCTCAAGGTTGACTCAGCCTTCCATCCTTCCGAGGTGGGTGAAATGAGGACCCAGACTGTGGGGGCAATATGCTGACTCTGTAAACCACTTAGAGAGGGCTGAAAGCCCTATGAAATGGTATATAAGTCTAACTGCTATTGCTATTGCTATTGCTATTGCTATTGCTATCCTATCCTATCCTATTTCCTTTCCTTCCATTCCATTCTATAAATAAATCTATTTTCTTCTATTATAGGTTGATCAAATTTTGGGTAACATCCAGTTCTTTAAATCACATTGTAGGTCAACCGCTTCTAGTTGGTGTACTCTACTGGGTAAATTCTATAGTTTTTAGCAATGAGAAGGTTCATTGAAGCTGCTCTTTAATCTGCTAATTAAATTAAGAGAGACTTTAGGTTTTATGTTAGTGTGTGTGTGTGTGTGTGTGTGTGTGCTGTTGTGACTCTGCCATTGAAAAAAAGGATGAAAATGCACATTTGCCTAAAATAGTATTATAACAATGTGTTGGTCCGTGATCATAACAATCGATTTGACTTATGTCTGTTCTTTCTCATCAAAGGACCATAATAATATTAATCGACTGAGTCAGGGAGAAGAACAATATCTTTTAATATAGATAGCATTAATGATTTATCCCTGACGATCATTGTTAGGAATCGAACAAGGAGAGTCATGCCTTTTTGGGTGCCAAGATATGTTAGAATATCATTATAGGAACTTTTACAAGGGAGATGCCTACTTTACTCCTTGTAAGAAACCAATTTGTATTCATGAATTGGGATAGGTGCCCAGTTCATTAGATTTTTGTTTTAATATGCATCACCTCCATTTACATATTCCATAAAAAGACACACACCGAAACCCAATTGTTTGTTGCGCTTCTTCCAAATTTGCAGTGCAGATCTCCAGCCCTCCCAAAAAATGCATTGTGAAATCCTTAGTCTTGTTTAAATTATGCTCAACTTTGCATGCATTGGGGTAATTTCATATCAAACGTGTTTATTAAGGATTGTCATTTCAAATGGCCATGTTAAAGAGAAATGAATATAAAAAAAGACATACAGATTTAATGTTTGTACTGATGCAGTATGGAAAAGATTTATTGCTGACTTGTAAAAACATGAATGCCGAAAATATACACTGAATGCTAAAATGATATAGGAAATGGTTAAGAATGATTTTTTACGGCAGTGAGCTGGGGTGGCGCAGTCGTTAGAGTGCAAAACTGCAGGCTACTTCTGCTGATCACCGGCTGCCTGCAATTTGGCAATTCAAATCTCACCAGAGTCAAGGTTGTGTTCTGGCCTAGGCTTCCCAAGAGCATGAAGCCGCTCCTTTGTCCCGATAAAACCTCTTTTACTTAGGTTAAAGGGAATTCTTCTCCAGCAAAATCCCAGCAAACCGTCTTTCATGAGATTTCACAACTATAGACCTTTATCAGGCTTGGAGAGTTGCCAGGCCGATATCTTCCAAACGCCACTCTGTTGCAGCAATTACTTGGCAAGAAGTCAGGAACAGATCTTAACGCTAATGGATCGGACTAATTGTCTCCTGCAAAATCCACTCCCCTTTTGCTCCTCTTTATTCCCTATGGGAGAGGCCATTCACTGTTCACCTGTACCTTTATTCCCAAGTCAGACCTTATTCCTTAGCTGTGCCTTCTCCTGGCAGCTCTGCAAATGTGCAGATTGGGAACACGCTCCAGTTGTTCTTCTGCCCCACTGATATCCAGCTCCAAAGATGTCGGACGACTGTGGCTCCATCTCTGCCTCCGACGCAGAGCACTCATCAGAGCATTTCCCAGACTTCCCAGAGGTGTGGAGTACCCTTCTCATGAAATACCTGGAATGCTGGTACTCCAGGATTCTACATTACCATATAATTGTTTATCATCCACAGATTATTGAGGTTTAGGTACTTAGCTTCTGCACATCAAAAGGTGAAGCAAATGAGAACTGTGAATAGTATGTGGGACATCAGTGAACTCTTCCCACATCTGGAGGCTCCACATTTTAACAAGGCTTGAGCAGAATTCAAGTTTAACAGAAAGCAGCTAAGAAGTTAGGGAGTAGAGAAAGAAACTGAAAATAGAAAATTTGTAGTCAAGTGACCTAGTCCAAATCTTGGACAATCGTTCAATAAAAAGAGCTTTATTTTGATTGCCTTTGCATAGATAATTTGATGCTATATTACCCAACAATATTTTCCCCCCAATATTTAGTCTACGATGGAATCTCGGAAGGATTGAAGGATGTAGAAGGATGCAGAAGAATGTTTTTTTCCAAGGGTGACCCTGACGACCACGAGTTCATCACATTTTCACCCAAATTGTGCTAAGAACCAAATTCCAAACCAAACCGAAAACCTAAAGCAAAAAACAGACAAACTCAGGCCAATGGAATCCTAACTTATAGTCAAGATCAAGTGAGGTATTAATACCCTTCTATAAAGCCTTAGTAAGACCACATCTAGAATATTGCATCCAGTTTTGGTCACCACATTATAAAAAAGATGTTGAAACTCTAGAAAGAGGGCAGAGAAGAGTAACCAGTATGATTAGGGGACTGGAAACTAAAACATGTGAAGAATGGTTACAGGAAGTGGGCATTGCTAGTCCAGTGAAGAGAAGGACCAGGGGAGACATGATAGCAGTCTTCCAATATTTGAGGGGCTGCTACAGAGAGGAAGGGGTCAAGCTATTTTCCAAAGCACCCAAAGACCAGACAAGGAACCATGGATGGAAACTGAACAAGGAGAGATTCAACCTGGAAATAAGGAGAAATTTTCTGACAGTGAAAACAATCAACCAATGGAACAAAAGTTGCCTTTGGAAGTTGTGGGAACGTCATCACTGGAGGATTTCAAGAAGAGATTGGACTGTCAGAAATGGTATAGGGTCTCCTATTTGGGCTGGAGATTGGACTAGAAGGTCCCTTCCAACTTCGTTAATCTAATCTGTTTGATTAGGCATTGCAGAATCCAATCTAAGGGCCAAAGGGTTCTTCTTCAAAGTGTTCTGGCTTGTACTGGAGTATAACATCAGAGATCCTCTCTCTTTTTGAAGAGAGGATGGGCTCCAGCATGAGCCCAAAAACTTGGAAGAATAATCCTTTGGTTCCAATCATTGACTCAAAATAGAATAGAATAGAATAGCAGAGTTGGAAGGGAACCTGGAGGTCTTCTAGACCAACCCCCTGCTTAGACAGGAAACCCCACACCACTTCAGACAAATGGTTATCCAACATCTTCTTTAAAAATCCCAGTGTTGGAACATTCACAACTTCTGGAGGCAAGTTGTTCTACCGATTAATTGTTCTAACTGTCGGGAAATTTCTCCTTAGTTCTAAGTTGCTTCTCTATAATACAATACAATAAAATAGCAGAGTTGGAAAGAACTTGGAGGTCTTCTAGTCCAACCCCCTGCCTAGGCAGGAAACCCTACAACATTTCAGACAAATGGCTATCCAACACCTTCTTAAAGACTTCCAGTGTTGGGGCATTCACAATTTCTGGAGGCAAGCTGTTCCATTGATTAATGGTTTTAACTGTCAGGAAATTTCTCCTCAATTCTAAGTTGCTTCTCTCCTTGATTAGTTTCCATGCATTGCTTCTTGTTCTGCCCTCAGGTGTCTTGGATAATAGTTTGACTCCCTCTTCTTTGTGGCAACCCCTGAGATATTGGAAGACTGCTATCATGTCTCCCCTAGTCCTTCTTTTTATTAAACTAGACATACCCAGTTCCTGCAACAGTTCCTCATATGTTTTAGCCTCCAGTCCCTCTCCTCCTTAACTAGTTTCTATTCAGATTGTGTCCTGCAATGATATCCTGGGACACACCTATTTGCCTTCATTCCCAAAAACAGGAATTCTTAAAACTCAAAAAAGAGAGTTCAATTCTGCCACCTGCTTTCGCTCATCCACAGCCGATCACGATCAACTCTCTGCCCTGCTTAAATAGTTTTCCTAAGTTACTTATGTCGCCCGAGCACCATTTAAAAGGCAGCTACTACAGGTGCCCTCATCTGAGATGGAAACTACTTTTGCTATGAGAGAGAGACAGAGAGAGAGAGAGAGAGAGAGACAGACAGAGAGACAGAGAGACAGAGAGAGAGACAGAGACAGAGACAGAGAGAGACAGAGAGAGAGAGAGAGAATATGGAGAGAGAGACAGAGGGAGAAGCCCCATTGTTGAAGCTGCGCAGCATATTCAATGTGCATTATTTAGCATTTGCATTCTCAGTGTTTCTTTTCCTGAGCAGCTATACAAAGTTAATTAAAAACACTCCCTGTTGAGATCGCTTCGGTTTCATCTACCATTTCAAACAATTAATTAACTTTTGTATACTCTCAGGTAAGCTAGGCCACTAGCCGTGCAAATCACTTTTGTGATGACTGAACAGCCTTACTGGTGCCATGGGAATGCATCCCACTGACACCCCCGTGGGAAATACACAAAGTAGTAGCCGCCTGTTGGCACGAGAGTCACATTTCCATAAGCTTTTATTGTGGGCTTATAAAGCATTTCGGAGTAGTGATTGAGACCGGGGAAGCGAGGAAAGTCTGTTAACTTTCACCTGCCAAGTAAACCTGATTTTCCTATGTATGGTGAGAAAGAGAAGAATAAGTAATTGAGAGAACTGAAAGCCCACAGTTGCTAGACTGCTTCACTGTGGAGGATTAGACTAAAAAAATGTGCATTTTATTTGCAATCCGAAGGCAAAGGCAATTCTCCACTTCCTGAAATTAAATGTGTTGGCTGAGCAGGTTTGGGGTCTACTTTGATCACCCCGGCTCTACAGCAACCGATTTAGGCATATTTTTTTTAGCCAAAGTGCATGCATGGAAGGCTGAGTTCATGCATGTGCATTTATATTTGTGACAGCTCTGAAAGAGGTAATTCTTAGACATTTTCACTTCCACTGGGCCAGTGGTGGGTTTCAAAAATTGTTCGAACCTACTCTGTGGGTGTGGCTTCCTTTGTGGGAGTGGCTTGCCACCCATGTGACCGGATGGGAGTGGCTTGCTGCCCGTGTGACCGGATATGAAGATGCCGACAACACTTGTCAGAACCACCTTAAATTACCTCACACACAGCACTGGCATGCATAAGAATAGGATGTCAACTTGTTTTTTAAAAGGCATCTTTGGTTTGCGTTAAAACAACTTCAACACACGCAATGTTCTGATTGCACCACAAACGCAGTAGTCATCCTTACCTCTCACAGAGGCCCTGAGTTTTATAAATATGAGCATGATAGTGTAGAATAATCATATCCAAGGACCAGTGGTGGGTTTCAAAAAATTTTGGAGCCTCTTCTGTAGGTGTGGCCTGCTTTCCGGGTCCACTGGTGGAACCTCTTCTAACTGGTTCGGTAGATTTGACGAACCGGTTCTACCGAATAGGTGCGAACTGGTAGGAACCCACCTCTGATTTGTGAACCAGTAGGGAAGGCAAGTGAATACCATCCCTAATATAGATGATACATACCGTTAGACTGGAAGACAGATAGATATTGTCCTTCAATGAAATTGTTCATCTAGTGCCAATTCTTTTCTTCTCTATCTTTACTTTCTCTCATAACATATTCTAATATTCAACTTTATTTATTTAAAGGCAATTATTTTCCACAGTACAAGGTTTTATTTTATTTTTTTATTTTACTTAATCCCCAGTCGTTTATTTATCCCTCCAGCAAATTGGTTATTATTTTAGCAGTGGAAATAATTGTAAGCAATCAAGTTGCATGCATTTAATGTGTTTTTCTTTTCTTTTTCCTGGTTGTATCCTTGTCATTTTTTTAAAAAAAAACTATATTTTTATTAAGTATTTTGTGGAAATAATTAGGAAGAAAGAAAAAAGAAAGAGGAGAAAAATTAAAGAAACCTGAAACTAAGTGAATGAACAGTGAGTTCATAAGCATCATAGAGTTGCATTAAAACTTTCAATATTTCATTAATTAATTTTAACCAACTGAATATATTATATCATTTGGAAAACTACAGGGCATCATTAAAATCCAAGCACTATATAAATATCAACAGCACCAACCATAAACATGGTAGAAATAATAAAATAAGAATAAAAGCTGACCAGAGTCTCTTGTTAGTGAAAAGGATGGCATACAAATTTAAATATTGATCAATAAATAAAACAGATATGGAATTTGTTGCAAATCCATTAAGACAATTAGTTCAATTCATTAGGGTGAAGATCTGTTCCTGACTTCTTGCCAAGTTTTGTCTGCTACAAATGGAAGATATCGGCTTGGCAGCTCTCCAAGCCTGATAAAGTTCTGTAGTTGAGAAATCTCTTGAAAGACTGTTGGCCAGAACTTTGCTAAAGACGAATTCACTTTAAACTAAATACAAGTGGTTTTATTGGGACGAGTAGTCAGCTTCATGCTTTTGGGAAGCCTAGGTTAGAACAAGTTATTTATTGAGGACAAAATCCAGTTTTGTCCTCATTAATAAATATCCCGCCCATCTCATTTTGGTAAGACATTTGGTCTTACTAATGGCTGTACAATGTATGTGTCTATTAATATCATAGATCATGTTTGAAACAAAGCCAAACAGGTTACTAGAAACATGGTAAATTTGACATGAGTTTCCATTTATAGTCCCATTTTCTATCTATATCTCCACATCTATATCTATATCTATATCTCCACATCTATATCTATATCTATATCTCCACATCTATATCTCCACATCTATATCTATATCTATATCTATATCTATATCTATATCTATATCTATATCTATATCTATATCTATATCTATATCTATATCTATATCTATATCTATATCTATATCTATATCTATATCTATATCTATATCTATATCTATATCTATATCTATATCTATATCTATCTATATCTATATCTATATCTATATCTATCTATATCTATATCTATATCTATATCTATATCTATATCTATATCTATATCTATATCTATATCTATATCTATATCTATCCATCTACCTAGCTATATCTATCTATCTACCTATCTATCTAAATGGCTCTGTGTGTGTATGTTCCAGCATAACTCTGGAATGCCTCAAGCACTTTCATCCAAACTTGGTACACAGAAGGCTTACTGTCTGGAAAAAAATACTGTGTGGGTAAGACACCCCTAATAGCGCTTGGGGTGTTTGTTCTGTTAAGATACAGACTGTTGTGCCTTAAAATGGCTTCTACTGTACAGTGCAATGGAGTTGCCATGATAACGGCTTCACAGTACTCCACAAGGGGGCTCCCTCTGGTAAGGGGAAAAATCCAACGTTAGAACATTCCCCCCCTATAAATAAATACCCAGGCAACGCCGGGTTATCAACTAGTATTCTATCAACTCCTACACTCAAAACAACAGAGCATTGCACCCCAGAACAACTAGACACAAGAACAGTTTTTCCTGAATGCCATCACTCTGCTAAACAAATAATTCCCTCAATACTGTCAAACTATTTACTAAGTCTGCATTACTTTTCTTATTAATCTTCTCATTGTTGATATCACCCATCTCCTCCCACTTATGACTGTATGACTGTAACTTTGCTGCTCGTATCGATTTATATTAATTGTTTCCTAGTATGATTTGATTGCTTACTTGTACCCCAATTGTGTTGTACTTTATGATTCATGATGAATGTATCTTGTCTTTTTATGTACACAGAGACCATTTTCACCAAAGACATCACACTTGGCCAAAAAGGAATTCTATTCTATTCTATTCTATTCTATTCTATTCTATTCTTGTGTATGATTATTTGACATTGTGGCTTATACCAGACGTGATTCATAACCAGGAACAGAACAAAATCTCAGCATTATTTTAAGCAGTAAAGAAAAGAAGGGATAAAAAAATAAGTAAAAATTCCATAATAGTAGGCAAGTTGGAAGAATATAAAGGCAGACAAAAGAAACCAAATCTTTAAAGACTCTGTAGCTTTTAAAATATTCTTA
>NC_045549.1:69317034-69322034 GCF_009769535.1 Thamnophis elegans | reverse complement strand
TATTCCTCCTCCTCCTCCTCCTCTTCCTCCTCCTCCTCTTCCTCTTCCTCTTCCTCTTCCTCTTCCTCTTCCTCTTCCTCTTCCTCTTCCTCTTCCTCTTCCTCTTCCTCTTCCTCTTCCTCTTCTTCTTCTTCTTCTTCTTCTTCTTCTTCTTCTTCTTCTTCCATATCCGCCATTGAATGTAGGTGATCATGTTGGCAATCCTATTTTTGTCAACAGCCGCATGAAAAAGTCCTGCTGAGTTTTGCCCAAACCAGTCCCTTAGGTTTTGAAGCCATGATGTTCTTCTTCTGCCTGGACCACGTTTGCCTTCAATCTTTCCCTGAAGGATTAAGTGAAGGATGCCGTATTTTTCTGGGTGCCGCATCACATGTCCAAAATATTCTAACTTTGGCTATAATATTGAATTAGACAAATGGGAAAAATTTTGGGGAATAAATTTAAAAATGACACTATCAGTTCCATACAAGGAAAACCAGTACAAAATGTTTTACAGATGGCACCTGGCACCAACAAGGTTAGCTAAAATTTCAACAAATTCCTCCCCAAAATGCTGGAAATGTGAATCAATACACGGAGCATATTACCATTTATGCTGGACCTGTGAGGAAGCAAAAATTTTTTTTGGAAAAGGATCAAAAATTGGCTGGAGGCAATAAGAGGGGTTAAAATAGAATGGAAACCTGAAATTTTTTTATTAGGAATTATGTTGGTGAAATACAAAATACTTAATACTACATATACTTAAAGCGGCAAGGATTGCCTTTGCCTAGAAATGGAAAAACAAATTAATCCCAAATGAAGATGAAATAATAAGAAAGATTATGGACTGTGCTGAAATGGATAAACTAACTAAAGAAATCCAGGGAAAGGAAGAATCAGAATTCTACCAGATATGGGATAAATGGTATAGGTGGATGGAGGAAAGAAACAAAAATCAATGAAAGAATATAACAAAACTCAAAAATAATAGTTATGAGTAAAATAAGAGGGTTAAGAATGGTGAAATCCAAATGAAATACAATAGAAGGGGAAATAATATAAGATGAGCGATATCGATTGATGATTGCTATTATAAAAAACAAGAAGTTCCTGTTCGTACTGTATTGTATAAATGTGGTGTACGTCTAATTTTGTGTGTGTGTGTACTTTACATGTTTGTTAATAAAAATAAAAAAAAATACAATTGTGCTTACAAAATTAGAAATCCATGACCTCACAATATTCAGTTCATAGAACAGTTTGGCTTGGAACTACTGCACATTTATATATATATATATATATATATATATATATATATATATATATATATATATATATATATATATATATATATATATATATATACACACACACACACACACACACACACACACACACACACACACACACACACACATATATATATATATATATATAAATAAAATGTAATTATCTGGACAATTCTTAGTTTTTCAAAGAAAGCTCGGATTGACCCTTAAAATTATCAACATTTGCTGAGCATTTTTCAAAAAAATAAAACAACTTATTAAAAACAGCTCCTGAATGGAAAATTGCAATCATAGTTGGAAACTGGTTGGCTTACTGTAATATTACATCTTCCCCTTCAAAGAGGACCTTTATAAATATCTACATGAGATAACGTCAGTGCATTAGAGTTCAGACTGGAAGAGACATGGCAACAAGATCAGCCAATGGGGGCTATTTGCTGATTCAGACAGCAAGGAGCCTGGGCACGGCTTAGCTCTGTAGCTCTGAGTCTGTGCTGAGTTCTAAACTAGTCTGCTGTTCTGAACTGAAACTGAAACTGTTCTCCCCTCTGCTTGTGTTTTATTGTACTTGCTACCACATTGGAAAACCTTCTTTTGGTATTCTATATATTACTTCATGTGTTATTATATACGTATAAAGAGAAGTCAATGAATCCTGCTGAATCAGTTACCTGTGTGTGCTTTCTGGATGTGATTGCCGCAACTAACTCGGCCATAACAGCACAACACTTAGTTGCTGGGTGCTGTGTAAACACAACTCCCAACGGCCCTAGCCAGAATGGATAAAGGATTCTGGGCACTGTGGTTTAATACCTTCTGGATGGTAACAAATCCTTAACCCTTTCTACACCACTAATTTAGAGATTACTTTTGGATCAATTTGTAAAATATTTCACATTTGTAATTTTAATTATCCCCTTACTCAGTGGCCAATCTGATATCCTGAACACCACTAAAATCCTATTTACTCTGTAAAAATCCTGTTCTAAATAGCATTTTAAACATGAGTTCAGTTCTTGCTCACTTACAGCAGACAACCAGATCAGCAGATAACAAGAACACTGGATGTATTCCATTGGAGAACCTGAATGTTCTCCTTTGCTGCTTGCCCTTTTCTTATATATAGATAGTTCTCCATTTATCTCTTCATCTATAGCTTTCTTGTGTTTTCTTTGACTTTCTTTTAATACAGGGAGCAGAATTCTTGACTTGATGAACGAGCACTGCCAGAGCTCCTGTCCTCTTATGCTTGAACACCTGCTGCAGTCATCATGAAAACTGCCACTTCCTAACAGGTAAGTTAGGAACCTGTTAAGTCATAAAAAATTACATTCCAATTGAAATGTCTAAAGCAGGGGTATCAAACGTAAGGGCCACATTCGGGCTGCAATGTGGTCAGATCTGGCCCACGGGGACATCCTGGAAAATGCAGGATGCTGACTCACGTCACTTTGGCCCTGTCTACGCAATGCAAAGAGGAAACGTTAGGCCCGGTCTACCCAGTGCAAAGAGGAAACATGCCAGCAGTTTGAGGAGTGGTGTCAAGCTGGCCACACCCACCCAGTTAGATACACACACACAGAGTTGGCCATGCCCAGTGAGTGGCATCAAGCTGGCCACACCCACCCAGTCAGTTATGCTCACCCACCTGCCCGAGGTCAACCACAGCCCTGATGTGGCCCTCAATGAAATTGAGTTTGACACCCTGGTCCAAAGGTTGAATCATGTCAACTGGACCCAACGTGATTAATCTGAGATGTTTTGTTGCTCATCCAAGCAACGTCATCAGTCAGAGCAAAATTAGTTAGACAGGGAGTCAGGGTGTCGTTGGGATGTACCAACTCTTGCCAAACCAATTTCAAGAGTTTCTCCCCAACAGGTCATGCAATATGTCAATGAAGATTCAATCACCCAGGTGTCTAAAGGTTAAATCACGGCAACTGGACCAAACTTTGTTAATCTGAAACGTTTCATTGCTCATCCAAGCAACTTCATCAGTCAGAGCAGAATTAGTTAGGCCTTACCTTATCTTATCTATAGAGTGTCAGTTTCTCTGTATAATGAGGTAAACAACTTAGCAAGCATATAAATATGAGTGCCACAGAGTGGTTTTATGGTTCCCTCTTACTTTGAGGGCCCCCGTCTTTATTCAGCTGAATAAACACATATAGCTTATCAAGGCAAATACCTGGACTCTTTATTTCTATAGAGCCAGGCCAGAAATTGGCAAAACAAGACCTCACCAATCCATGGAGCTTTATTCAAACATCCATGGGATACTTGTAGGAGACTATCATTGATCATAAATTGTTTGAGCTCCTACCCTCAAAACCACGCTATAGAGCACCACACAATAGAACTAGACACAAGAACAGTTTTTCCCCTGAATGCCATCACTCTGCTAAACAAATAATTCCTTCACCACTGTCAAACTATTCACTAAGGCTGAATTACTATTACTATTAGTCTTCTCATCGTTCCTATCACCCATCTCCTCCCACTTATGACTGCAGGACTGTAACTTTGTTGCTTGTATCCTTACGATTTATATTGATATTGATTGTTTCCTGATTGCTTATTTGTACCCT
Source organism: Thamnophis elegans (assembly GCF_009769535.1). Taxonomy (NCBI): domain Eukaryota; kingdom Metazoa; phylum Chordata; class Lepidosauria; order Squamata; family Natricidae; genus Thamnophis; species Thamnophis elegans. The sequence continues at coordinate 69,318,175 of NC_045549.1, read as the reverse complement.
AAGACTATCATTGTTTTACCTTATGATTCATGATTCATGATGAATGTATCTTATCTTTTTATGGACACCGAGAGCATTTGCACCAAAGACAAATTCCTTGTGTGTCCAATCACACTTGGCCAATAAAGAATTCTATTCTATTCTATTCTATTCTATTCTATTCTATTCTATTCTATTCTATTCTATTCTACTCTACTCTGTTCTGTTCAGAATTCTCTTATTCTATTCTATTCTATTCTATTCTATTCTTGTGTATGATTATTTGACATCATTGTGGCTTATACCAGACGTGATTCATAACCGGGAACAGAACAAAATCTCAGCATTATTTTAAGTAGTAAAGAAATGAAGGGATAAAGAAATAAGTAAAAATTCTATAATAGTAGGCAAGTTGGAAGAATATAAAGGCAGACAAGAGAAACCAAATCTTTAAAGACTGTGTAGCTTTTAAAATATTCTTACAGCTTAGGAATGTATAAATTACAAGGCACTTTGGGTTCTCCCCCACCCCACCCCACTTCTTCTCCCATAACCACCGCTGGAAACTGACAATGTCTCATTTGTAATAAAATATTTAGTTATAGAAATTAACTTCGCTAGATCAAGATGTTTGAAGAGATTGAATTTCAATTTTTATAACAAGATTAATAAAATAAGAAATTGAATTAGTTATGACATGAGCTACTTTTGAATTTTGGCTGTAGCATTTTATTTTAGAAAAAGCAAAAAAAAAAGGTAACTGTTTTATAATGAGATATTAAGAGTTTCCTCTTAAAAGGCAAGAACAACAGCCGTGACTCACGTGTATGGACACGGTGAAATTATGAGTAGGAAGAAAAATGAAGAAATGCACAGAATACACCATGATATGAACATGTGTGTGTACGTGGCTCTCCATAATTTGGAGACCAAAAATAATTCCTTTTCCTAGGCTGCAGTTGTAGATTTTTATGGCCAATTCAGACTTCAAAGGTAAGGAAAAGTTACTGTTTTTCAAAGAAATTTACTATGCCTAAGAATTAATAGATGTCCTAGATGGCATCAATAGTCAGAAAATGGCTAGTGTCTAAATCAGGAAGAACTTGTCCTCCTCTGCACATCAACTAATAGGCACAAGTTGCAAATTAGGAGTGAAGAAAAA
>NC_045549.1:69298929-69316934 GCF_009769535.1 Thamnophis elegans | reverse complement strand
TAAGACAATAATTAAGTTTCTTCCTCCTCTTCCTCCTCCTCCTCCCTTCTTCTCCTTCTCCTTCTTCTTCTTCTTCTTCTTCTTCTCTTCTCTCCTCCTTGTCCCTCCCTCTCTTCTCCTCCTCTTCTTTTTTCTGTCTCTCTCTCTCCTGCTCTCCCTCACTCTTCTCCTTCTCTCCCCTCCTTTTTTCTGTCTCCCTTCCTCTCTCTCTCCCTCCCCCTCTCCCTCCCTCCCCTCCCCCTCCTCTCCCTCCCTCTCTCTTCTCCTTCTCTCCTTTCCTCCTCCTCCTCCTCTTCTTCTCTTCCTCCCTGTCCCTCCCTCTCTCTTCTCCTTTTCTGCTTTTTTCTCTGTCCTCTCTCTCCCTCTCTCGCCTTCTCTCCCGCTCTTCTCCTTCTCTCCTTCCCTCCTTTTTTCTGTCCCTCCCTCTCCCTCCCTCTCTCTTCTCCTCTCTCCTTCCCTCTTTTTTCTGTCTCTCTCTCCTCGCCTTCTCTCCCCCGCTCTTCTCCTTCTCTCCTTCCCTCCTTTTTTCTGTCCCTCCCTCTCCCTCCCTCTCTCTTCTCCTACTCTCCTCTCCATTTTTCTATCTGTCTGTTTGTCTCCCTCCCTCTCTTCTCCTTCTCTCCTTCCCTCCTTCTGTCTGTCTGTCTGTCTGTCTGTCTGTCTCTCTCTCTCTCTCTCTCTCTCTTTTCTCTCCTCCCCCCTCTTAATTGTTCTAAAGATTGAAATACTTTATCAATAAAGAAGCAAAAATGAAAAAAATGTTGAACAGATTCATGTTCCGAGAGGGGATACAACAATGACTGAAGGAATAGGAGAATGTTTCACATGCTGTGATAAATGCTTTTGAGGGGGGGGGGAAAGTTCCAGAGTTGAGTGAAATTTCCATTATTCACAAAAAAAAGAGAGAGGAAAATTCCTTACTCATGACATTAGTTCATCTCTGCAAGACGAACACCGTGCTTTCCGGAATAAATTATTTCCGCACATTGCATTTCTTCAATAAGCAGCTTCAATATCAACCTGTCACCTAGCTTCTGCCTTTTCTTTCAAAATTTCATTTCATTGAACATGTTTATAAAGTGCTTCCATGCACTAGGGCAGGGGTTGGCAACCTAAAACACTCAAAAGAGCCACAATGGTGCTAACCGGAAGTCTCCACACCCCTTCAATTCTGGAGCCGACCCGAAGTCCGGTTCTCTCACCATAGAGTCTCCTCCTAGCATAGCATCCTTTTTCTTTTGCTGACCAGAATTCAGTTCCCGCACCATAGAGTCTCCTCCAAGTGCGGCATTCTTTTCCTCTACCTGTCCTAACCGAAATCCCTATCCATTGTGGAGCTGACCGGTGATAGGGAGCCACAGCAGAGGCATCAAAAAGCCACATGCGGCTCCAGAAACACAGGTTGCTGATCTCTGCATTCTGCAGTTCCAGTACAACTTTTTTATTTTTAAAAAAAGCAGTAATGTAACCCCTTCACTGAAAACTGTGGTGGAATCAGGGATGGCTTCCTGCCAGTTCTAACCTCTACTTTAGAAGAGGTTCCACAAATCTACAGTGCCATTTAGAACCGGTTCCAGCTCCCTCCCCCCGCCCATCCGCACATCATCAAGATGAAGAGCGAGAGGAGGAATTCTGGGAGTTGACGTCCACAAGTCTTAAAGCTATCAAGTTTGAACACCCCTGGGTTTTTTTTCCTCTAAAGGGTTAGGGGTGCAAGGATCTTGTAACTTGACAGCTTTAAGACTTGCACGCTTTAATGGCAGAGTTCCTGAGCCAACATGACTGAGGGAGGAATTCTGGGAGTTGAAGTCCACAAATCTTAAAGCTGTCAAGTTTGAACACCCCTGGGATTTTTTTCCTTTAAAGGGTTAGGGGTGCAAGGATCTTGTAACTTGACAGCTTTAAGACTTGCATGCTTCAATGGCAGAGTTCCTAAGCCAACATTTTGGTTGCTAAGCAAGAGCGTTCTTAAGTGAGTTTCACCACATTTTACAAGTTGGCCATGCCCCCCTGTCACATGGCTGGCAAGCCACTCCCACCCGGTCACATGACTGGCAAGCCACTCCCACCCATCACATGGTCATCAAGCCACTCCCAAAGTAGGCCTCACCCACAGAAGAGGTTCTAAAAAATTTTGAAACCCTCCACTGGTGGAATGTGGTATGGATTCCCAAGAAGGAGGAGCTGTGTTCGAGAGGAAATAGAGAGGGCAAAGTTTAGACTCTTTGGTTGGTAGAGAGGAGAGTTAAGAAAGCTTCCTGGGAGTTCTCAGAGTATGTATTTTTTGATGCCAATAATTTGCTTTAGTTTCTGTATGTGGAATCTATCTATAGGTTGAAGAACAATAGAGAAAACAGCATTCAAATAACTTAATGTGTTTTTCTTCAATATTGGAGTCTAACACCATCAAAATAGGATGGGTGGATGGGAGGGAAGGAGGGATTGTTCTGTGCACAATTATACTGGGGAATGAACATATTATGCACCAAACCAACAAAAGTGTGCTTTTTCGCCATACTATCAGCACTGTTAAAGAGTTTTCTCCCCTTCAGTTGAATGGTTTAGTGACAGTAATGAATAAATTAAGAAGGGAGGGGAGGGAAGGAGGGAGGGAACTGGCCCAACCTGAATGTCCTTTATTCAGCAGGAAATAATTGAACTCATTTAAGATTAATTATGCTTGTGCATAAGGCAGAATCTGTCAACTTTTCATGTATTTTCTTAAAAAAATATACAACAAAAATAAACACTATGCTGTACATTGTCAACTCTTATAACTTTTCAAATTATGCTGAGGGGGAAAAACAGTTTCCTCTAGCTCAGGTATTCTCAGGTATTAATTTAGATGATAGATAGATAGATAGATAGATAGATATAGATAGATAGATAGATAGATAGACAGACAGACAGACAGACAGACAGACAGACAGACAGACAGACAGACAGATAGATAGATAGATAGATAGATGATAGATAGATAGATAGATAGATAGATAGATAGATAGATATAGATAGATATATAGATAGATATAGATGAAAGATAGATAGATAGATAGATAGATAGATAGATAGATAGATAGATAGATAGATAGATAGATAGATATAGATAGATAGATAGATATAGATAGATAGATAGAGATATAGATATAGATATATGGTTAACTCCCTGCCTGGGAGGCAATAGAGCACAGGTTCGATTCCCAAAAACTTGGGTATGGCTAGCTGATGAGAGCTAAATAGCTTGAAATAGATCTATACTAGTCTCCCTTTATTTATTTATCAGCATAAATATAACAAATGTAACAAAAAAGGCAACAGTAAAAAATTGGGTTTCTGTCTGGATGGACTCTTGTGACGAGCCTAATGACAGAGAGTGGAAGTGTGACCTTCCTCCCATACTTGGGCATACCAGGGGTTGTGACTTTAAGTATAGATATATAGATATATACACACATATGTGTGTATGTGTGTGTGTATTTATGTATGTGTGTATAGAAGCAATTTCAACCAAACTTGGAACACAGATGACAGTCTCTGGAAAAAAACACAATGGGAGTCAGACACCTAACACGCCTTGTGGTTTGTGTTCTGTTAAGATACAGCCTATTGTGCCTTAAAATGGCTTCTACTGTGCTGCTGTAAAATGGCTTCTCCTGTACACTGCAGTGGAGTTGTCATGGTAACAGCTTCACAGTACTCCACAAGGGCTCTTTCTGGTAAGGGGGAAAATCCAACATTAGAAATTGCAGCGACGTTGAAGGAGTCTTTTCCTTTCATCAGGTGACAAAGTTAACAAATCTGAAAAAACAATGGAATTTAATCAACTCAGTTATCAGCACGATCCCATAGTCACTGCTGACTGTGCTTCAGCTGTCAAATATGTCAAATATCAGTGATTATACTGGAAATTGAATTAACAAAACAATCAATAAATTTCTCTCGGAAAAAAACAAAACAAAACTTCTACAGGTACAAACATCTGCTTAGCACTCAGTCCATATAAAAGCAGGTAGATGAAATCTTGTGAAGGGTTTAACAGAAAAAAAAATCACATGTTTTAAAAATACACAAATAAGTATAGATTTGTTAAAAATTGATATGATTTAGATGAATCTAAACCTGGGCTAGAAGGATGTGGTGGCTCAGTGGCTAAGACACTGAGCTTGTCAATCAGAAAGGTTGGCAGTTTAGCGGTTTGAATCGCTAGAGCTGCGTAACAGAGTGAGCTCCCATGACTCGTCCCAGCTTCTGCCAACCTAGCAGTTCAAAAGCAGGTAAAAAATGCAAGTAGAAAAATAGGAACCACCTTTGGTGGGAAGGAAACAACGTTCTGTGCACCTTCAGCATTTAGTCATGGCGGCCACATGACCATGGAGCCGTCTTCGGACAGCACTGGCTCATCGGCTTTGAAACGGAGATGAGCACCGCCCCCTAGAGTTGGGAATGACTAACACATATGTGCAAGGGGAACCTTCACCTTTAAACCTGGGCGAGACTGCCCATCTCTCATTGGTTGAGAATGTGAATATCAGAGCCATCAATGAATGCAAAGCTTTGATGAATTCTGAAAGAAATGAAGTTTCTCAGGTCTCACTTGGGACACTGTTTACCTCTTCTTCCATTGGGATGAACTGGTTGAATTCTAGATAGAATTCTTTATTGGCCAAGTGCGATTGGACACAGAAGGAATTTGTCTTTGGTGCATCTACTCTCAGTGTACATAAGGAGAATAAAATACATTCATCAAGAATCATAAGATACAACACATAGTGACAGTCAGGGTTACTAATAAGCTATCAAATTGTACTAGGAAACAAATAAAACAATATAAATTGTAAAGATACAAGCAACATGGTTATAGTCATAAGTGAGAGGAGATAGGTACTAGGAAGGATGAGAAGAATAATAGTAATACAGTCTTAGTAAATCATTTGACAGTGTTGTGGGAGTTATTTGTTTAGCAGAGTGATGGCATTCAGGGGAAAACGGTCCTTGTGTCTAGTTGTTCTGTTGTGCAGTGTTCTATAGCGTCGTTTTGAGGGCAGAAGTTGAAACAATTTATGTCCAGGAGGTGAGGGGTCTGTAGATATTTTCACAGCCCTCTTTTTGACTCTTGCAGTGTACAGGCCCTCAAGGGAAGGCAGGTTGGTAGCAACTGTTTTTTTCCCCCTGCAGATCTAATCATCTGTTGAAGTCTGTGTTTGTCTTGTATAAGAGATCTGAGCCTTCTGATCACCTGAGATATATAATAATATAACTGGAGGTTTTGCATTTTAGAATGCTGTCAGTTACAGAAATGATAAGATTAAAAAGGAGCAATTCAAAAGCACATAACAGAATAGCCGAATATTGGAAGGGACCTTGGAGGTCTTCTAGTCCAACACCCTATTCAAGCAGACAACCCTATACCTGTGATGGCAAACCTATGGCACACAGAGCCATCTCTCCAGGCATGTGAGCCATCACCTGTTGCTCTTCCCAATTGCGGCACCACGGCCAGCTGGTCTTTGCCCGTGCATGCGTGCCAAAAACTGGAAGACTAGGTGAGCGGTGCGCATGGGCACATCGGAACACCAGAAGAGCGGCTGCCCAATCTCCAATCTTTTTTGTTGTCCAATCTCTTGTTAAAAACATCCATTATTGGAGAATTCACAATTTCTGGAGGCAAGTCATTTCACCAATGAATTGTTCTCAGTGTCAGGGAATTTCTCCTTGCTTCTCTCTTTGATTCTCGATGGCTTCTTGTCTTGTCTTCAGGGGCTTTGGAGAAAAGGTTGACCTGCTCTTCTTTGTGGCAGCCCCTTAATCACTCAATCAGTTCAATCACTCTACTCCCACTACAGGCCTCAATGGAAGGCAGGCTGGTAGCCATTATTTTTTCTGCAGATCTAATTATCTGTTGAAATCTGTGTCTGCCTTGGTGGGTTGCAGAGCCATGTTTTATTCTAGTGTTAACTGTGAAATAAATCAGAAACAAATTTGGGGTACACATGGGATCCAGTCCTCCTGGATCCACAGCTGTCATTCGACCATCATATAGCGGCTGTGACCAGGGGGGCATTCGCCCAGGTACGCCTGGTGCGCCAGTTGCGACCCTACCTGAACCGGGAGGCCCTCACAACAGTCACTCGGGCCCTTGTGACCTCTAGGCTGGAATACTGCAACGTGCTCTACATGGGGCTGCCCTTGAGGAGCATCCGGCGACTTCAGCTAGTACAGAACGCAGCCGCGCGAGTGATTGCGGGTGCACCCCGATTCACCCGCATTACACCTATCCTCCGCGAGTTGCGCTGGCTACCTGTCGATCTCCGGATGCGCTTCAAGGTGCTATTGATCACCCATAAAGCCCTACATGGCAGTGGATCTGGATACTTGAGAGACCGCCTTCTGCCAATTACCTCCCTACGACCTATAAGATCCCATAGATTAGGCCTCCTCCGCATTCCATCGGCCAGCCAGTGTCGGCTGGCAACCACAAGGAGGAGGGCCTTCTCAGCAGTAGCCCCGACCCTTTGGAACGAGCTCCCCGTGGAGATTCGTACCCTCTCCACCGTCCAGGCCTTCCGCACTGCCTTGAAGAACTGGCTCGCCCGTCAGGCCTGGGGATAAGGATTTCTACCCCGCCCGAATGTTGTATGCATGTTGCTCATTATTTTATTATGTGTTGTTGTCTCAATGTTGTATTTCCCCTTTCCCTGGTTTTCTGTGAGCCGCCCTGAGTCCCCTCAGGGAAAGGGCGGCCTACAAATGCAAATAAAACCTCTAAAAACCTCTAAACATTTGTGGAACATTCAAATCTAAAGCCGATCAGCTATAAAAGTGAACTCCGAAGTCAAATCTTCCTTCGGGCTCTGAAGATCAAGAGATGTAAACAAAACACACAGCTCCTAGGAACTGCACACTTGTAGCACTAATGAATTCAATTTCCATTTGTATGTTGTGTTATTTCTTCAGATACTAAACATGACATCCAAAAGCCATTTCCATTAACAATTCATGAACTTTATTCACAAGAACAACCGTAAACATTGTCAACGTTTTTTTTCTGGAAACATTAAAAAGTTTCATGCAAATTAACTTTGAGAATTCTCAGTAGGCCATACAAAATATTTTATTACATTTTATATAGCTTTGGAAGAAGAAATTATTTAGGGGCACTGCGCAGATTAGTTGCAAAGCCGCCTAATTGATTATCTGGAAAGCGAGGGAAGAAAGTTCCATCTGTCTCAGTTCCAAGCCGGGAGAAAGACATTGGAAACATGGAGACTAATCGGAAATGGTTTATTGATGAAGCAAAACCACATGGATTTGTGGTTCTGGGCAGCTGACCCAAAATGAAGTTGACAGTGGGTGGTTTTTATACCTTCTTTTGAGCTTTGCCCTTGAACTTCCTGTTTCTGTGCAAGAACATGTATTCTATGGCTGTTGTCAGATTCCTATGGGGTCATAGCTGGCTCTATAGGCAAAAAGGAAATGCAAATGTTTGTCTGAACTCCCTGGTTTGGTTGAAGTTTGGACTGCTCTGAGATGATGCAATGAAGCGACTTGTGTTCTGAAAGGATGTTGGCCAATTCCTATTATGGCTCAATGGCTTTGTGTTGGATCTTGAGTGAGGTCTATTCCTACTATTCTGCCTTTGTTCAAAATCCTGTCTTGAATGGATTTCTTCCTGTAGTATTTGCTTTGCCTGTGAATAGAGCTATCTAAATACGAGTCTTCCTTTTTCAATAAGCTCTTTATCTCTTAACCAATTTCGTTGTATAACCAATTTCATTGCATCCATGATGTACAATGACAATAAAGGCTATACTATAAAAGTGCTAATATCTGCTGTCAGCTATTAAGGAAAGTGTGTGTGGGGTTTGCTTTCTGCCTCTAAAAAAACCCAATTTTTCTCCATTTCTCCCTTTGGGGAAATATAACATTCTGCCCTTTTTAATATTCCTCTAAAGATTTCCTTCTACTAGGTGGGTGGATGCTGACTTTCTGCAGAAAACCATAATGACATTTTACATTTGTAACTGTGAGCATTTTGAGAAACGTCTAGAACACAACCCTGGGGACCCCAGAATACGATGGAGCCAATCAAGGTGGTTTGTTTGGTTATTATCAAAGTGGTTAGAAGCAGGGTGGGTTCCTGTACTATTTGGTACCAGTTTGCTCACGTGCATACCCAACGTGCATTGCTCATGCATGCACAGTTCACTGTAAATTGTTCTGTCCATGCACAGAAACATGCCGGCAATGGCAGAAGAGATTGGGAAACAGTTCAGGGGCGTGGCCAGCTGGATCACTGCAGGTTCTCCAACCCAGACCAAATCACACTACCGGTTTCGCAGTGGTGAATTCCATTTTTTTTTTGCTACCAGTTCTACAGGTGTGGGTTGGTGGGCCTGCTAGGGAAGGATATCGCAAAATCTCCATTCCCTCCCCACTCCTGGTGGAAGGATACTGCAAATCTCCACTCCCTCCCCATTCCTGAGCGAAAGATATTGCAAAATCTCCTTTCCCTCCCCACTCCTGGGGAAGGATATTGCAACAATCTCCATTCCCTCTCCCCTCCTGGGGGAAGGATACTGCAAATCTACATTCCCTCTCCACTCCTGAGGGAAGGATATTGCAAAATCTAATTCCCTCCCCACTCCTGAGCGAAGGATATCGCAAAATCTCCTTCCCTCCACACTCCTGGGGGAAAGACAATGCAAAATCTACATTCCCACCCCACTCTGTGGGCGGCACCAGAGGTGGTATTTGCCGATTCTCCGAACTACTCAAATTTTCCGCTACTGGTTCTCCAGAACCTGTCAGAACCGCTGAATTTCAACTTCCCACTAGGAGTGGGAGCAATCCACTTCTGGTTGGAAGTTGTTTTTACTGTTTCTATATGGGGTTTTTGTTACTTATTGTATATCGTGTATAGTTGACAGTTGAAGAAGTTTCTCAGTCTGGTCCTCTGTTGGAGTGGGAAAATACTCTCTCCTGATTGGTTACTTGGCTGATCAGTTTCCTATAAAAGGAGCTGTGTCAGCCAGGGAGTTCCATTGCCTCACAGGGAGTAAATAAGAGCCATTAGAAGTCGCTCAGGCCTCGCCTCCATTCACCACCCAGAAACTTAACAGTTTTTTTAAAAATTTGTCAGCTGCCCGGTCAGTGGTCTTATAAATTCTCTAAATAACGTAGGCCTGAAGCGCTCCACAGATAGACCTATGGCTGCTGAGGGGTTGTTCATGGAGCCCTGTGCTCATAGATTTCCCTTTTAGATAGAAGCGGTAGAACTAGAAGTTATTCCCATTTCAGACCAATGCAATTGTGTTCCAAAGTAGCGTGAAAGAATCCCAGGCGGCCACCTTAGCAGGAAATTTCTGCTTTAGGTTCAGCCTCTTGAAAACCTCTAGAACCTTTTGCCATTTTGTTTGAAGCTCCTTTTAAGAACAATTCCCCGAACGGAAAAGGAAATAAGGTCAAAAAACTCTATTATAATGAGTACCTACAGCAGTTTTCAATTGTCTACGGGCTTATCTAGTATGTTGCTACAACTGGCCTTCACCTCAGAGAAGCCCAATTACAGCATGTTAGCATTCACATTACGCTTAGCCTCTCTGCGTTAAAAAGGTTTTCTCCCTGTAAAGGGGGCTTTTCACTGTGTTAACATACTTCAAGGCTATTAAGCAGCTTATGTGGCTTGAAGTGATTTCATCCCACTTGTGTTCAGGATGACATGCATTTGTGATCCTACACAATTGCAGAAATGTAAAACAGATGCTGACTTCAGCATCTTCCAAGAGGGGGAAAAAATTGTATACTGCAAAGGGAATATAGCTGGAAGTTTCTTTCCTGTTCAAATCTCGTCAGTATATAGCAAGCCTTGCTACAATTGCTAGGAAAGAAGTTGAGATGATAGACAGACAGACAGACAGACAGACAGACAGACAGACAGACAGACATGGAATGATGATAGATAGATGGATGATAGATGACAGCAGATGATAGGTAGGTAGGTAGGTAGGTAGGTAGATGGATAGATAGATGATAGATAGATAGATAGATAGATAGATAGATAGATAGATAGATAGATAGATAGAAGATAGATAAATAGATGATAGATGGATGGATGGATGGATGATGGATGGATGGATGGAGGGATGAGATAGATAGATAGATAATGATAAATGCTAGATAAGTGGATGTGTGGGAGGGGGAGAGAGGGAGGGAGAGAGAGAGCGGGAGAGAATACTCTTCCAATAAAGAAAAAAATATTTGTAGCTCAACACAGAATTGTGGTTTCCTTGGTGCTCTCTGAGCTTTGTTATTTTTTTGAAGAATCTTGAAGATTCTTGACGATTCTTGCATAAGCCCCAATCAGAGAACCCTACTGGAATGGTACCTGCTGCTCCCAGACAGTCGTATCCCACCACAGGTCCTGAATATTGTGTGCTAACCATGGTACACATGCTTGAAAGGAGAATTATGATTCCGGAAACTTGGGGGGAAAAAAAACAATTCACAGATTTATCCATAACCATTGATACTCGGGGGAAAAAATTAAAGAGCAAAGAATGGTGGCCCATTTATATGAATAATACAAATAAATGATAGAAAACAAGTTACAGTAAGAAAAAAAACTTGATAAAGCACCAAGATAAATCGGATCAGATTCCATATAAAGCAGGGGTGTCAAACTCAAGGCCTCGGGGCCAAATCCGGTCCACTTGATACTTAGAATCTGGCTTGTCGGGCCACCCTGGAAACAGCGAAGGACTGGCCTGCGGTGTCTCTGCCAGCAAAATGGAGCATGTGAGGAACACACGGAGTTCTGTTTTTGTGGACAGAGGGTTGCAGGAGGCTGTTGCCGCCGAAAACAGAGATTGGGAGCAGAGCTGGGTTCCTACCGGTTCAGCCCGCTTTAGTAACTCGGCTTGCCACACCCCTGACAAGTTCTATTGGCCATCTTGTTTTTTGCTTCTGCTCATGCACAGAAGCATTTTTTTCCAGTACTGCGCATATGCGTGGTGCGTCCCTGAGCGAAACGGCAATGGCAGCAACTGGAACCCACCCCTGATTGAGAGCCAGTTTTCACTGCAGAGGACTTGGGCTACCACAGGAGATCCCAACATGAGTGACAGCAAGCTGACCACGCCCACCCTGGCCCCGATGGCAAACACAACCCTGATGCGACCCTCAATGAAATTGAGTTTGACATCCCTTATATCAGTGGTTCCCAAACTTGGCAACTTTAAGACTTGTGGACTTCAACTCCCAGAATTCTCCAGCCAGCTGGCTGGAGAATTCTGGGAGTTGAAGTCCACAAGTCTTAAAGTTGCCAAGTTTGGGAACCACTGCCTTATATAAAGCATCCCACTCACTCTCTCACACACACAACCTTCATGTAGTCAATTGTCCTTATTTTGAAGATGAGCCCGCTGTGAATAAATGTTTTCAGGTGGTATTCAACTAGAATATAGAGACTTTATTGAAACAGCTGCTTTGAACATTTGCAAAGTGTAAAACCCTTCAGGGATCAAAATGATGGCAGTAAATTGTTGTTGTTGTTTTTTTCTTGTTTCCCGTGATTTCAAACAAGGTAAGATTTTTGGGATGCACAATTTCATTTGAATATGCAAAGGAAAATTATATTTCATGATTTGCTATCGAGAGTCATAAAAATGCATAATGAATTCAATTAAATGTGTCTCACAGCCAAGCGGGCAGTGTATAAAAAAAAAAACATATTTCGTTCCCTTCCCTGAAACATTTGAATAAATTTTATAACCCGGAATTTGCTACTGCATTAGAGGAAGGGTGAATACCGAATGTCGAATTGCAGAACTGAAACTTTACAACTTTTTCCTTACCAATAAATTGGTTGGAGAATTAGCCAGTTTTAATTTAAACATAAATGTTTTCCCTTTTTTAAATTCCTATCTATCTATCTATCTATCTATCTATCTATCTATCTATCTATCTATCTATCTATCATCTATCTATCTATCTATCTATCTATCTATCTATCTATCATCTCTCTGTCATCTATTTCTGTCTGTTTATCGTCTATCTACCATCTATCTAATCTATCATCTGTCTAGCTGTCTCTGTCTGTCTATCTGTCATCTATCTGTCATCTATCATCTATCTGTGTCTATTATCTACCATCTATCTAATCTAAAATCTAACATCTATCATCTATCTATCTATCTATCTATCTATCTATCTATCTATCTATCATCTATCTATCATCTATCTATCTATCTATCTATCTATCTATCTATCTATCTATCTATCATCTGCTGTCATCTATCATCCATCTATCTATCATCTATCTACCATCTAACTAATTTATCATCTAACATCTTCCAACTATCATCTGTCTGTCTGTCTATCGTCTATCTACCATCTAAACTATCATCTATATCATATCACCTATCACCTATCTATCCACGCATGGGCTTCAAAAATTTCAGTAACAGGTTCTCTGCCCGGTTTCTGGATGGGTATGGCCATGTTGGACATCGCCTTGTCTGTCTATCTGTCTGTATGTCTGCCTGCCTGCCTGCCTATATGTCTGTCTGTCTTTCTATCTGTCTATCGTCTATCAATCTAGCTATCTGTCTATTATCTATCTTTCTATCTATTTTTTAAAGAAATAAAGGATCAGAAAGTGTTGGGGCTTTCTAAGTTAAATTTAAAGTATGAAGTTACAGAAGACACAGTTTTTGTTATTTTTCTGGGTTTTACAAGTAAAAGAAGAAAGCATTGTATGTTTCTTTTTGTAAAGAAAGCTTTGAATGTTTCTGTTTCTTTGGGGAGCCTAAGATTGCCTTTATTTCTATTAAATTGGAGTTTGTTCTACTATATACCTTGATGGTTACTAAAGTATACAGTACAAGCAAAAATACTTTGCTTATACAGTATAAGCAAAGAAAAAGGCCAAAAATTGTGTATTATTGGGTTTTGTTTGTTAAAAAAACCAGGTAAGTTAAAATTTACAATATGAGACACCAATGGGAAGAATTCATAAGAACTACAAGTTAATTGATTTTTAAGGTATGGAACGTGAATCAGGTATATATTCTGCAAATGTAAATATGTTTAGAGTGGGTGGAAGTCTTTTAAAGTTTAATAAACTTTTTTTAAAATGAAGCTTACACAAGGAATTCAGCTGTGAAAGCCCATTTCATACGACTGAAAAGTAAATTAACACCCAGAAAGAACTATATGCAGATTGGACTCCTATATCTTTATATAAATTTGTAGAAATTGCATTGTAATATCTCAGAATATCTGCATATACAACGAATGGGAATAATCCATTAATAGCAATTGGAATATGCGGCCATTTCATTGTAGAATCAGAATTTTTATTTTATTCCTATTAAATACAGGACAAGAATTATTCTTTCGAAAAAAATATATACCCTGTTCGGTAAAAAATGAATATTAAGAGAAGGAAGAAAATATCTATGAATCTCTAGGGATGAATAAGTGTAGCAAAACGTAATACGGCTTCAGAATTGACATATACTTGAGAGCGTTTTCTATGTTAATTTCACTTAGATACTTTGCACAAATTAGTAGTTAATTTGTTATGCACTAGGCAAACACCAGGATCCCGTTTTTAAAGCTACAGCTTTCCCATAATACTGGAGATTTTAATTTACCAGATTTTAAACTATACCATGGGGTCCCCCTTGTTTACTTCAATAAATGAGAATTATATTGAATATATACCTTTGTGGCTTCAACTTGAGAGTTATTATCTGGATAGCTTTGATATCTTGGCAAATACTTGGTTCCAGCTACAAATTCAATAATTGTCCTGTACCTGAGGCAGTTAGATACGTTGTTGAATTAAGAATTAAAACCTGATGTAAATTCCTATGAGAAAGTCATGTGCTGCAAATACAGTATATCTTATTTTATGAAAATGGGGGAAGCTTAATTACGAAAAGAATCAGTTGAAAAATAGGGCAGTCAAGCCAAATTGATAAATTATTATTAGTGTTAATTTAAAAAAGTTGGAAGATTATGCCAGGAATAATTTGCCCTAAAATAATTGAATGGTGACACAGTCACTTAAACTGAATTATAGACAGCCTTCAACTTACGACAATTCATTTAGTGATTATTCAAAGTAACAACACACAGAAAAAAGTGACTTCTGACCAGTGGTGGGATTCAAAACTTTTTACTATCGGTGAGCGTGGCTTTGTGGGCACAGCATGGCTTGATGGGTGTGGCAGTAGAAGGATATTAGCAATAGCAGTTAGATTTATATACCACTTCATAGGGCTTTCAGCCCTCTCTAAGCGGTTTACAGAGTCAGCATATTGCCCCCACAGTCTGGGTCCTCATTTCACCCACCTCGGAAGGATGGAAGGCTGAGTCAACCTTGAGCCGGTGAGATTAGAACCGCTGAACTGCAGATAACAGTCAGCTGAAGTGGCCTGCAGTACTGCACCCTAACCACTGCACCACCTCGGCTCTTGATTATTGTAAAATATCCATTCCCTCCCAACTCCAGGGGAAGGATACTGCAAAATCCCATTTCCTCTTGATCAGCTGGGACTTGGGAGGCAGATAATAGATGGGGGTGGGGCCAGTCAGATGTGTTATATATGTGTGTGTATGTATGTATGTATGTATGTACATATTTGTGCCAACATTTAAATTTACAAACCTATTCATAATTAATCTCATTTTAGCTTAATTTCCAATACCTTAAATATCTAATATAACAATCCCGTTGTTCTGCAGGTGTAGCTTGGTGGGGTGTAGCATGGCAGCTGGGACTCAGGAGGCAGAAATAGATGGGGGCGTGGCCATCCAGAGGTAGTATTTACCGGTTCTCTGAACTACTCAACATTTCCACTACCAGTTCTCCAGAACTGGTCAAACCCTGCTGAATACCATCTCTGCTTATGACCATTTTTCACAGTTACGACCTTTGCAGCATCCCCTAATCATGTGATCAAAATTCAGATGCTTGGTAATGGGTTCATACTTATTACCATTGCTGTGTCCAAAGTCATGCGATCCCCTTTTATGACCTGTTACACAAAGTCAATAGGTATTCACTTAACAATCGGTTTAACCGACTTATCAACTGTAGTGATTCACTTAACAACGAGGTGAGAAAGGTTGTAGAATGGGGCAAAACTCACTCAACAAATGTCTCACTTAACAACAGAAAGTTTGGGGGTCATTTGTCGTCATAAGTTGAGAACTGCCTTTATTTTCATTCACAATTCTGAAATGGTAATAGTTAGGAAGGCACTGGGAAAGATTTTTATATAATGTAAAGCAACAATTGAATATTATCATTTAAAAAAAGAAAAGGATTAATGCATCTGGATGATATACAAAAATTTGAAATGGAGAACAGATTATTTTAAGAATACCCTTCCAAGAATATTAATTATAGTTCTTATGCTCTGAAGTCAATTATTGTTTTTCAACAACACTCCCCAATTTTTAAGGTTTATGTTTTTAAATGATTAGGCAATTTAATTACATCTGAAAAAACTTTAGTACACAAAATGTGATTTGTCCTTGAACATTGCTTTTTAGTTAGATGTTACCACTTATGGTGAAGTGGGCATTTGGGAGAAAGTTCAAATTTAAAGATGTGAATGTATTATTAAATTTTATTCCCCAAACTTGTCATTTCAGTTGTTAGGAGGTGTTTTTGATATACCACACTGGAACATATCAAAGCAAAATAATTAATTCCTAAAGGAAATGTAGGCTTAATTGTCATTTTCCTGCTTTTGAACTGCCTCTTTATCCACAGAAAGGAACAATATGTTTCTCTGAGGTCTAGATTCAACATATTGTTTAAAAATGGAGTTGGAATAAGTGTTATAAAGATGTAACTAATATTTTAATACTGTAATACGAATACATACATTTGTGCTGAAAAGGTGTGCACATGCACCCATAATGCAATGCACACCTGCGCCCCCACGTGCCCCATCCCCCACGCATGTTCGTGACCACCCCCACTTCCCACGTGCACCCCATTGCTTGCTCATGTGCATGCAACCCCCTGCATGTGTCCCGCCCCTGCGCATGTGCACACAACCCTCTGCATGTGTGTGCCCTGCCCCCTCCCCCCATACATGCACATGTGACCCTCTGCACAAGCCCCACCCCTGAACATGTGCAATAGAGACCAAAAAATCAGCTGGCAGGCAGGAGGCATGCATGCATGTAGGCATGGCAGAACTGAGCTAAGGTGGCAGCTCGCATGCCCGCAGAGAGGGCTCTGCATGCTACTTGTGGCACATATGTCATAGGTTGGCTGTTCTGTCCCCCCTTCTCGGCTCGTTTACAGACGACAAGACAAATAAACTTAAAAGGACTTTTCTTTTCTTTTTTTTTTTTAAATATATTTATTCATTTTTCACATTCCATTTGCAATCACTTATATACAGGGTATTTACTATAAGAAAAGAAAAAAAAAGGGAGATAAAACGAACAAAAAAAGGAAACACAACTCATCATTCACAACCCCACCTAACCCTTCCATCCTCCATACACCCCATCTACCCCCTCCAACTTTCCTTTCTCCCTCTAACACTCCCCTCCTACTTCCCTTTCCCCTCAAGCCTTCCTTCTCCCCTTACTCCCCACACACCCTCCTTACATTCCCCTTACTCCTTCCTTACTCCTCCTCTTCTTTCCCTCTACCTCCTCCTTGGTGTATGCCTTTATTCGAGTGTTGTTTGATCTGATAAAAGTAAAATGAACCAAGGAAAAAAAAATAAAAGAAAAAAAAGAACCACCGTATATAAATACATTCTTGTTCTTATTAAGACTATGTTAACACCCCCCACCCCCCCCACAAATCCCCATCCCTAATCCTCCCGACTTCCCAGGGCCCACACCTGGCACTACCTTCTGTCTAAAATATCTTGTATACATATGGATTAAAAAAATAAAAATAATATGTCAAAAGAAAGAAAAACAGAGAAAAAGAAGAGAGAAAAGAAAGAGAAAAGAAAAAAAGAAAAAAAAAGAAACCACTCTTTGTGTTGATCTCAGCCCCCCATCTTTATCTATGCTTAAATAGTATCATTCTATCTATATTTTATTCTCGTCTCTTACTTCTTTGCTATTTACCCCAACCTTCTGTAGACTCTCCCGTTCCTCTTCCTAAACCTTATGATCCCTTCCGATAAAATTTAAGCAACGTGGTTCATGCCACATATTCAAATTACTTTGCAGAAGAGTAATCAAGCTTTCCCTTCTAGTAAAATTTAAACAGCGTAAATGATCTTTCTTAACCTCCTTTTCAAACAGTAATTCAAAATAATCTAGCCAAGCTTCCCCTTCTTAGTAAAGTTAAGCAGCGTAGATCAAATATTACTTTACACAGAAATCAACTTCTATCTTAAGATAATTCCAACTGACTTTCTCTTCTAATAGGATTTAAATAACGTAGTTCATTCCACATGCATTTTACCCTCATCCCTTACTTGTCTGATATTTACCACTATCAGATTTATGCTAACATTTGTTTAAAATCTAACTCAAAGCAATTTCAACCAACTTTCCCTTCTAATAAAAGTTAAATAGCATGGATCATTCCACATATTCAAATAATACTTTCAGCAAGAGTCAGTTAACCTTCTGTTTTAAAATAGTCCCTTCTAACAAAGTTTAAACAACATAAATCATTCCGCATTCTTTTTACACCTATCTTAAGATAATCCCAACCGGCTTTCTGTTCTAATAAGCTTTAAACAACGTAAATCATTCCACATATATTTTACCCTCATCCCTTGCTTGTCTAATGTTTACCACTATCAAATTTATGCTAACGTTAATTTAAATCTAGCTCAAAGTAGTTTCACCCAGCTTTCCCTTCTGATAAGAATTAGTCCGCTTTTTCTACCGGAGAGAGGTCTCAAACCCCCATTCAGTCCTTAACTTTGGCGAATATTTTGAAATGTCTAAATTCTCGATCTCCGTTTTTCTGCTTCTTCGAGGGAGGAAAGGCTACCCCC
>NC_045549.1:69266429-69293929 GCF_009769535.1 Thamnophis elegans | reverse complement strand
ACAGGTATAGGGTTTTCTGCTTGAGTAGGGGGTTGGACTAGAAGACCTCCAAGGTCCCTTCCAATATTCTGCTATTCTGTTATGTGCTTTTGAATTGCTCCTTTTTAATCTTATCATTTCTGTAACTGACAGCATTCTAAAATGCAAAACCTCCAGTTATATTATTATATATCTCAGGTGATCAGAAGGCTTAAATCTCTTATACAAGACAAACACAGAGTTCAACAGATAATTAGATCTGCAGAAAAAATCAGTTGCTACCAATCTGCCTTCCCTTGAGGACCTGTACACTGTACGAGTCAAAAAGAGGGCTGTGAAAATATCTACAGACCCCTCGCATCCTGAACATCAATAGTTTCAACTTCTGCCCTCAAAGCGATGCTATAGGGCACTGCACACCAGAACAACTAGACACAAGGACAGTTTTTCCCTGAATGCCATCACTCTGCTAAACAACTAATTCCCACAACACTGTCAAATAATTTATTAAGACTGTATTACTATTATTCTTCTCTTCCTTCCTAGTACCTATCTCTTCCCGCTTATCACTATAACCATGTTGCTTGTATCTTTCAATTTATATTGTTTTATTTACTAGTACAATATGATAGCTTACTAGTAACTTATGACAATCACTAAGTGTTGTATTTTTTAATTCTTGATGAATGCATTTTATCTCCTTATGTACACTGAGAGCATAGGCACCAAAGACAAATTCCTTGTGTGTCCAATCACACTTGGCCAATAAAGAATTCTATTCTATTCTATTCTATTCTATTCTATTCTATTCTATTCTATTCTATCCTATTCTATCCTATCCTATCCTATCCTATCCTATCCTATCCTATCCTATCCTATATATAGGCTCTATATATAGATGTCAGGCACCACTCCATTCCATAATTAGGAAAGAAGACTAAGAGACTCCATTGTTGGAAATCAAAGTACTTTTACTAATTATAAATGGTAAGCGAGCAGTAGCAAAGCAAGATCTGCTTAATTCGGCGCGAAAGCATTTGATATATAGAATAGCCCGTGCCCCCCCCTTAGGATCAAAGCTCCAGTCCAATCATAAGTCCTTCAATTGTCAGGTGTGAGATAACTTCAAAAAGACAGGCCAAGAGATGGAATGTCGAACCCGTTGATGCAGGCGGGAAACACAGACGCATGCGCAATCCCAACGACTGGCACATCCTAGAACAGTCCTCCAGCACATCAATTAACCCCTCCCAAATACCAGCCCCCCCCTTCCCGTTTCATGGCAGCTGAAGCAACAGCAAGGCAGAAGCTGACATCCGGCCGTCCCCCGGAAAAAGGCTGTCAGGCCTGGAAAAAAAAAAAAAAAAAAAACAGACAAACAACAAAAGACCAAAAGAAGAGGGAGGGGAGAGAAGTCAAGGCTTGTCGGGATAAGCAGCATAAAACTTCTGCAGCAGGCGGGGAGCACGAACGTGAGATTTATCAACCCATTCCGTGTGGGAGGGGGGAAAGTGCTTCCAAGCCACCAGGTATTGGATGCGATTACGGTGCCTGCGGGAATCAAGAATGTCACGAATCTCAAAATGATGTTCCCCATCAATCAGCAACGGAGCAGGTGGAGGTTCATCTGGGGGGCGTAAGTGGGAAACCCGAACAGGCTTGATAAGGTTGATGTGGAACACCGGGTGGATGCGGTTGAGGTGTTTGGGCAATTGTAAACGAACAGAAACAGGATTGATGACTTTCACAATAGGGAAAGGGCCAACATACTTGGGTCCCAATTTCCTTGATTTCTGTGTGGTGTGCAAGAATTTTGTGGACAAATACACCAAATCCCCAGGGCGGTATTCATAGGGCTGAGAGCGTTTCTTATCGGCTTGCTTCTTATGGGCCTTATGGGCAGCGTCCAAAGTGGAGAGAGTCAGAGGCCAAATGCGACTGAGACGCTCACTCCAGTCCGCCACGGAAGGAACCTGTGGTTGGGCAGTGGGTAATTCGGGAATAGGAACAAAATCTTGGCCGTAAACGACTCGAAAAGGGGTGAACCCCGTGCTGGAGTGAACCGAGTTGTTGTAGGCCACCTCGGCATGTGGCAACAAATCGACCCAATCGTCCTGTTGATAATTGATGAAACAACGTAAATATTGCTCAAGGACGGAATTTGTACGTTCACAGCCGCCATTAGTCTGAGGATGGTAGGCGGAGCTAAGGCCCTGGGCGGACCCAATGCGTTTGAGAAATTCCTTCCAAAAAGTAGATGTGAATTGGACCCCACGATCGGAGATAATACGGTCGGGAACCCCATGCAAACGGTAGATGTGCGACAGGAACAGTTTAGCCAATGCCTTGGCGGAAGGAATTTTGTGACAAGGCACGAAATGAACTTGCTTGGAAAACAAATCAGTGACCACCCAGATGACGGTATGCCCCTGGCTTTCGGGAAGCTCAACAATAAAGTCCATAGAAATGTCCTTCCAAGGGGCAACCGGGCGAGCGACGGACTGGAGCAGTCCCTGCGGTTTCCCCGGCGGTTTTTTGGCGGTAGCGCAAACTGGGCAACTGGCGACATAAAGTTCAACGTCCTTTTTTAAAGAGGGCCACCAGAATTGTCTCTTCACGAGGTGCAAAGTTTTTACGAAGCCAAAATGACCCGCCAATTTGGAGTCATGAGCGCGACGAAGGACGACGAGTCTTAGGGATGCGGGGATGTACAATTTAGCACCAATCCACGGTAGATCGTCTCTCATGGTGCACTCGTCCCGATGGTTCAGAAACCAGTCATCTTGAGGAAGAGCTGTTTTAAGGTCAGCAAGTAGATCTTGCGGCACTTCCTTCTGAGCTCGGGTTTGTTGACGCGTGCGTACCGGAGCTGCCAGGAGTGGTTGGACGATACTCAGTTTAGAGCAATTATATTGAGGTAATCTGGACAAAGCATCCACCATGAAGTTCTTCCCGCCTGGAATATACTTTAGAGTGAAATTGAAACGGTTGAAATATTGGGCCCATCGCAACTGTTTGGGGGAGAGACGACGAGGCGTTCGCAACGCTTCCAAGTTCTTGTGGTCAGTCCAAACTTCAAATGGGTGTTTAGCGCCTTCTAGGAAATGGCGCCAAGTAGCGAGGGCCCAACGGACCGCGAAAGCCTCCTTCTCCCAAACCGCCCAACGCCTCTCCGTGTCAGTGAGTTTACGGGAGGTGTATGCGCAAGGCTGCAAGTTACCCTGGTCGTTGGCTTGCAGCAGAATGGCCCCTACAGCGACATCACTGGCATCAGCCTGGACGACGAAAGGCCGGTCGAAATCAGGATGCTTAAGAACTGGTTCAGCGGCAAAAAGGCGTTTAAGTTTCTCGAATGCCGCCTGGCACTCCATGTTCCAGTCTAAAGGCTTATTAGGTTTAGGCTTCGGGTCGCCCTTCGTCTTGAGCAAATTAGTAATAGGGAGAGCAATCTTAGCGAAAGAGGGAATGAATTGACGGTAGAAATTAGCGAAACCCAAAAATTTTTGCAATTGCTTACGTGTTTTGGGCGCGTCCCATTCAGTGACCGCCTTCACCTTTTCAGGGTCCATTTCAATGCCATCAGGGGAGATGCGATAGCCCAGATAGTCAATTTTAGTTTGGTGAAACTCACACTTAGACAATTTGGCATACAGGTGAGCGGCACGGAGTTTTTTCAGAACAGTGCGTACCAGTGTGACGTGGTGGTCGTAACTGCGAGTATAAATGAGGATATCGTCCAGATATACGATACCTCCCTTGTACAGATGATCGTGCAAGATCTCATTAATAAGTTGCATGAACACAGCAGGAGCCCCTTGTAGGCCAAAAGGCATAACCCGGAACTGGAAGCAACCAAGAGGGCAGTTGAAAGCAGTCTTCCATTCGTCACCCTCCTTAATGCGTACCCTATAGTAAGCTTCTCGCAGGTCCAATTTAGTGAAGATGCGGCCCTTCCCTAGTTGTGCCAACAAGTCTTTCATCAATGGGAGTGGGTAGAGGTTCCGAGTTGATACCCCGTTAAGATTTCGAAAATCACAGCATAAACGAAGAGAACCATCTTTTTTTTCACGAAACAGTACAGGAGCAGCCACTTTGGGTCGAGCTGGTTCAATGAACCCACGTTTCAAATTCTTGTCAATGAAAGAACGCATCTCCTCCATTTCCCTGGGCGACATGGAGTAAATCCGGGGTTTAGGGAGTTTAACCCCGGGTAAAATGTCTATGGAGCAATCAGTAGGCCTGTGGGGGGGTAGAATGTTTGAAGATTGTTCGCTGAAGACCTCCTTAAGATCCATATATTCTTTTGGAATTTTCTCCTCTCCTGCAATCCTCTCCTGCCCTCTAGCGGCCACTTCAGGAACGTCAGTGAGAGGGTGGTCCGGAGAGCCCTCCCCCACTGGAGGCACCTTCGAGCGAATGCGTAAGCGGCCGGTGCGCCAATTTATGTGAGGGTTCCACTTCCGGAGCCATGGGATGCCCAAGATGAGTGGTCTGTCCATACCAGGTGCGACCACAAAAGAGATTAATTCAGTATGGGTACCCATCGTCATTTCCAAAGGCTCCGTAAAAAAATGGGCGGGCCCCCCCCGCAATGGATCCGTCTATTTGGCAAAACACAATTGGGGTTTTCAAAGTGCGCAATTTGAGGCCTAATTTCTCCACCATGGCTGGGTTGATCATGGATCGGGAACAGCCGGAGTCAAGCAATGCCAGGAGGGTGGCGGGTTGCCCCTCAGGAGGAACTTTTAACTCAATAGGGATTAGTAGGGGCCCCTTGTTTGAACTCACCCTGTGAGGCGATGTGTCGTCATCGGAGTCGTCCGAAGAAGAGGAGTTAGCGTTCGCGTCTCTCTCCACTGGCTGGGCAACAGGAGGGGGGTTGGAATCCCCAGCGAAAGCCGTTTCCTTCTTCTTCTTTTCAGGGCCTCTGCCAGACTTTTCCTCACGTCTGGGAAGGAGTTGAGCAGAGAGGGGTGATTTAGCATGGCATTCGGGAGCGGTGTGCCCTAATTTTCCACAACGAAAGCATGTCAGAGGCCTGGAGAAGCCAGAAGGGGGCCCCCTCGCTGCAACTCGTCGTTTGAAGAGCGATTGAGTGGCTGGGGGGGGAGGGACTTGGCAGCCCTCTCTTTCCGCTTCCTTCTTTCCTCTTTAGCATAACGGAGACGGGTTAAATCGAGTTCAGCGTCTGCTGCATGCTCAAACCACGTGATCAAACGCCTAGGCAGGTTACGATTGATACATTGCTGATAAATGTCTTCATTCAGTCCTTCAGCAAATTTGTCCAGTAGGGCGTCCTCCCCCCAGCCTCTCATGTATTGTGACAGACACTGAAATTCCTGGATGTAGTGGGCGACAGGCCGATCGTCTTGTTCAAGGGTTAGAAACTTCAATTTGCTTCGCTTTTCAGTTAACGGGTCATCAAAACGCTGGCGGAAAGCCTCCATAAAGCGGTGGAAATTCCCCAAGAGGGAAGAACCAGACATATGCAAAGCAGTTGACCATTTAGCAGCCTCACCATCCAATGACAAAAGAATCATTCTAACTCTCATGGTGTCATTTTCAAAGTCTCGGCCATAAATCTCTATGTAATTAAATACTTGCATAAGAAAAGAGGCCAGGGTAGCAGAATCACCATTGTAACGCACAGGCAAGGGAGGGATTTTAGCCATCCGATGTCTTCGGGGGGGAGGCCCCCCCTGGTCAGCAAAACCTCTAGCCGCAGGGGGTGAAGTGGGCCGAGGGGGAGGGGGAGATGGCGGGTGTGGGTAACGTTGCCAATTTCTCCAGTCTCTTTCCTCCTCCCTCCTTCTTTCCCCCAAATATGTTTGACCCCAATAATCGGGTAATTCACTCCGCTGGGGGTTTCTCATGGCCCCCTGGAGCTGGTAGCTTCGGCATTCTCCATCATCGCCTCCCCTTCTTTCCCCAAAATACCTTTGGCTCCAATAGTCAGGGAATTCAGTCAACTGGGGTTTTCTCACGGCACCCAGCTCCAGCGAAGGTTGTCTGGGTGGTCTTTGGGAGAGTCCAGCATTCCAGCTTGTCTCTGTCTCTCTTTGTCCCACCGAGGTTGACCATCGGGGTGGGGGGGCAGGTTCAGGCTGGCTGGAAATTTGCAGTTGAAATAAATCTTCGTGTAAGGATAAATCAGGCGGGCTGGGCTCGTGTAGAGAAAGGTCGGGAGGTCCTACTCCACTGGAATCCGCACCTCCCACGGCTGCCTCTTCCTCTCTGGTCGGAGAAGACATTATCTCCCTTCTCGGTAGACGTAAATCTCCTGGAAAGGGTTTCTTTTTGAGATCTTGCTTCTTGTCAGGCACCACTCCATTCCATAATTAGGAAAGAAGACTAAGAGACTCCATTGTTGGAAATCAAAGTACTTTTACTAATTATAAATGGTAAGCGAGCAGTAGCAAAGCAAGATCTGCTTAATTCGGCGCGAAAGCATTTGATATATAGAATAGCCCATGCCCCCCCCTTAGGATCAAAGCTCCAGTCCAATCATAAGTCCTTCAATTGTCAGGTGTGAGATAACTTCAAAAAAACAGGCCGAGAGATGGAATGTCGAACCCGTTGATGCAGGCGGGAAACACAGACGCATGCGCAATCCCACCGACTGGCACATCCTAGAACAGTCCTCCAGCACATCAATTAACCCCTCCCAAATACCAGCCCCCCCCCTTCCCGTTTCATGGCAGCTGAAGCAACAGCAAGGCAGAAGCTGACAATAGAGCCGAGGTGGCGCAGTGGTTAGGGTGCAGTACTGCAGGCCACTTCAGCTGACTGCTATCTGCAGTTCGGCGGTTCAAATCTCACCGGCTCAAGGTTGACTCAGCCTTCCATCCTTCCGAGGTGGGTGAAATGAGGACCCAGACTGTGGGGGCAATATGCTGACTCTGTAAACCACTTAGAGAGGGCTGAAAGCCCTATGAAATGGTATATAAGTCTAACTGCTATTGCTATTGCTATTGCTATTGCTATCCTATCCTATCCTATCCTATCCTATCCTATCCTATCCTATTTCCTTTCCTTCCATTCCATTCTATAAATAAATCTATTTTCTTCTATTATAGGTTGATCAAATTTTGGGTAACATCCAGTTCTTTAAATCACATTGTAGGTCAACCGCTTCTAGTTGGTGTACTCTACTGGGTAAATTCTATAGTTTTTAGCAATGAGAAGGTTCATTGAAGCTGCTCTTTAATCTGCTAATTAAATTAAGAGAGACTTTAGGTTTTATGTTAGTGTGTGTGTGTGTGTGTGTGTGTGTGTGTGTGTGTGTGTGTGTGCTGTTGTGACTCTGCCATTGAAAAAAAGGATGCAAATGCACATTTGCCTAAAATAGTATTATAACAATGTGTTGGTCCGTGATCATAACAATCGATTTGACTTATGTCTGTTCTTTCTCATCAAAGGACCATAATAATATTAATTGACTGAGTCAGGGAGAAGAACAATATCTTTTAATATAGATAGCATTAATGAGTTATCCCTGACGATCATTGTTAGGAATCGAACAAGGAGAGTCATGCCTTTTTGGGTGCCAAGATATGTTAGAATATCATTATAGGAACTTTTACAAGGGAGATGCCTACTTTACTCTTTGTAAGAAACCAATTTGTATTCATGAATTGGGATAGGTGCCCAGTTCATTAGATTTTTGTTTTAATATGCATCACCTCCATTTACATATTCCATAAAAAGACACACACCGAAACCCAATTGTTTGTTGCGCTTCTTCCAAATTTGCAGTGCAGATCTCCAGCCCTCCCAAAAAATGCATTGTGAAATCCTTAGTCTTGTTTAAATTATGCTCAACTTTGCATGCATTGGAGTAATTTCATATCAAACGTGTTTATTAAGGATTGTCATTTCAAATGGCCATGTTAAAGAGAAATGAATATTAAAAAAGACATACAGATTTAATGTTTGTACTGATGCAGTATGGAAAAGATTTATTGCTGACTTGTAAAAACATGAATGCCGAAAATATACACTGAATGCTAAAATGATATAGGAAATGGTTAAGAATGATTTTTTACGGCAGTGAGCTGGGGTGGCGCAGTCGTTAGAGTGCAAAACTGCAGGCTACTTCTGCTGATCACCGGCTGCCTGCAATTTGGCAATTCAAATCTCACCAGAGTCAAGGTTGTGTTCTGGCCTAGGCTTCCCAAGAGCATGAAGCCGCTCCCTTGTCCCGATAAAACTTTTTACTTAGGTTAAAGGGAATTCCTCTCCAGCAAAGTCCCGGCAAACCATCTTTCATGAGATTTCACAACTATAGACCTTTATCAGGCTTGGAGAGTTGCCAGGCCGATATCTTCCAAATGCCACTCTGTTGCAGCAATTACTTGGCAAGAAGTCAGGAACAGATCTCAACGCTAATGGATCGGACTAATTGTCTCCTGCAAAATCCACTCCCCTTTTGCTCCTCTTTATTCCCTATGGGAGGGGCCATTCACCGTTCACCTGTACCTTTATTCACAAGTCAGCCCTTATTCCTTAGCTGTTCCTTCTACTGGCAGCTCTGCACATGTGCACATTGGGACCACGCTCCAGTTGTTCTTCTGCCCCACTGATATCCAGCTCCAAAGTTGTCGGACGACTGTGGCTCCATCTCTGCCTCCGACGCAGAGCACTCATCATAGCATTTCCCAGACTCCAGGACTGGCCCATGTTCCTCCCCAACCTCCTCACTGTCTGAGTCTGCCACCAGCTCCTCTGGACGCTGGCAGGCCACAACAGGTTGACTCAGCCTTCCATTCTTCCGATGTGGGTAAAATAAGGACCCAGATTGTTGGGGGCAAAATGCTGACTCTGTAAACCACTTAGAGAGGGCTGTAAAAGCACTGTGAAGCGGTATATAAGTCTAAGTGCTATTGCTATTTACACAGTCTTTGGTCTCAAGTACAGTTTACTGGGAAATGTCTCTTGATGGCTTCACATAACCCTGTCGATATCAAGTTCCACATATAATAAATCAAAGAACTGCTAATAAATCATTTCCATCTAAGTTCTAAGATTCTAATATTTCAAATTATCTGCTGTGGTTGTGCACTAGTACAAATTCCCAGTGTAACTTTCTTTACAAAGACATGCAATTTCTTGCAGATTTAATAATCCATTCCTTTTTCTTGTGGTATACTGCCTATGTAAGTGCATTCGTGGAAGGAATACAACATTGGACATTTGCACTGAAATTTGTAACATGGAAAAGAAAAGAAAAAAAGTGATAGCTTAATACACACTTCTTTTTTTCCTCGTTAAAATATGTGAATTCAGTAAAGCATTAGTGACTGGGGGTGGGGGTGGGAGTGCATATTCTAAGCCCTTATTTTTTCTTTATTTGTTCCCAATCTGTTCTACCTCTACTGAATCTGGTTCTGTTCATATTACTCAGAATTTATTTATTTATTTATTTTATTTGTTTGTCAAACACATACAGGATTACAAGTAGCATAGATAAGAACATGAACATGAGCAAAGGAAGTAAATATAGATAAATGAGGACCGTAAGACAGGGACGGTAGGCAAGCTGGTGTGCTTATGCACGCCCCCTTTAAGGACCTCTTAAGAATGGGGTGAGGTCCACAGTAGACAGTTTGAGGTTGAAGTTGTGGGGGTGTCATCATTCCAAGTATCATGCAGAATTAAATCAGAGTCCAAGGCAAAACGATCCTTAAAGTTCCAATTTAATAAGTCAGACATCTTGGCACATCTGTGGAATCCCAGCTCTGGAAACTTCCTGGGATTCCACCCAGTTGAAAGTTCATGATCTTATCCCCACACCCATAAATCCATCACATGGTCCAATCTTCTTCTTCCGTGCTGGCATCTCCACCCAGCTGGTTCTGGTCAGGTACAGAGGTGCGGAGACAAAAGATGACCTTGGGCTTCTAGAAAAGAATGTCAACAACACATTCCACAATTCTACTCCTTTCTATTCCCCCCTCCCAACTACTACACTATTGAAACAGCACAATGAAATAAGAGAGAGTGTGGCAGGCCAAAGATCCTAAAAGGGATATAACTGCAGGCCTGACGGGGTTTGAGGCTGTAACAATGGAGTCGGGTAGAGTATTCTAGGTGTTGACCACTCTGTTGCTGAAGTCGTATTTTCTGCAATCGAGTTTGGAGCAGTTGACCTTCAGTTTGTATCGATTGCTTGCCTGTGTATTATTGTGGTTGAAGCTGAAGAAGTCATGGACAAGTAGGACGTTGTAGCAGTCAATTTTATGTACTATGCTTAGATCGGACCACAGGCAGCACAGTTCTAGATTGTCCAAGCCCAAAATTTCAAGCCTGGTGACATAGGGAATTCTATTGTGAGTAGAGGTGTGGAGTACCCTTCTCATGAAATACCTGGAATGCTGGTACTCCAGGATTCTACATTACCATATAATTGTTTATCATCCACAGATTATTGAAGTTTAGGTACTTAGCTTCTGCACATCAAAAGGTGAAGCAAATGAGAACTGTGAATAGTATGTGGGACATCTTCCCACTTCTGGAGGCTCCACATTTTAACAAGGCTTGAGCAGAATTCAAGTTTAACAGAAAGCAGCTAAGAAGGTAGGGAGTAGAGAAAGAAACTGAAAATAGAAAATTTGTAGTCAAGTGACCTAGTCCAAATCTTGGACAATCGTTCAATAAGAAGAGCTTTATTTTGATTGCCTTTGCATAGATAATTTGATGCTATATTACCCAACAATATTTTCCCCCCAATATTTAGTCTACGATGGAATCTCGGAAGGATTGAAGGATGTAGAAGGATGCAGAAGAATGTTTTTTTCCAACGGTGACCTGACGACCACGAGTTCATCACATTTTCACCCAAATTGTGCTAAGAACCAAATTCCAAACCAAACCGAAAACCTAAAGCAAAAAACAGACAAACCCAGGCCAATGGAATCCTAACTTATAGTCAAGATCAAGTGAGGTATTAATACCCTTCTATGAAGCCTTAGTAAGACCATACCTAGAATATTGCATCCAGTTTTGGTCACCACATTATAAAAAAGACGTTGAAACTCTAGAAAGAGGGCAGAGAAGAGCAACCAGGATGATTAGGGGACTGGAAACTAAAACATGTGAAGAACGGTTACAGGAAGTGGGCATGGCTAGTCCAGTGAAGAGAAGGACCAGGGGAGACACGATAGCAGTCTTCCAATATTTGAGGGGCTGCTACAGAGAGGAAGGGGTCAAGCTATTTTCCAAAGCACCCAAAGACCAGACAAGGAACCATGGATGGAAACTGAACAAGGAGAGATTCAACCTGGAAATAAGGAGAAATTTTCTGACAGTGAAAACAATCAACCAATGGAACAAAAGTTGCGTTTGGAAGTTGAGGGAGCTTCACCCCTGGAGGCTTTCAAGGAGAGATTGGACTGTCAGAAATGATATCCAGTCTCCTCCCCTATTTGGGGAGGAGATTGGACTAGAAGGTCCCTTCCAACTTCGTTAATCTAATCTGTTTGAATAGGCATTGCAGGATCCAATCTAAGGGCCAAAGGGTTCTTCTTCGAAGTGTTCTGGCTTGTGCTGGAGTATAACATCAGAGATCCTCTCTCTTTTTGAAGAAAGGATGGGCTCCAGCATGAGCCCAAAAACTTGGAAGAATAATCCTTTGGTTCCAATCATTGACTCAAAATAGAATAGAATAGAATAGCAGAGTTGGAAGGGAACCTGGAGGTCTTCTAGACCAACCCCCTGCTTAGACAGGAAACCCCACACCACTTCAGACAAATGGTTATCCAACATCTTCTTTAAAAATCCCAGTGTTGGAACATTCACAACTTCTGGAGGCAAGTTGTTCTACCGATTAATTGTTCTAACTGTCGGGAAATTTCTCCTTAGTTCTAAGTTGCTTCTCTATAATACAATACAATAAAATAGCAGAGTTGGAAAGAACTTGGAGGTCTTCTAGTCCAACCCCCTGCCTAGGCAGGAAACCCTACAACATTTCAGACAAATGGCTATCCAACACCTTCTTAAAGACTTCCAGTGTTGGGGCATTCACAATTTCTGGAGGCAAGCTGTTCCATTGATTAATGGTTTTAACTGTCAGGAAATTTCTCCTCAATTCTAAGTTGCTTCTCTCCTTGATTAGTTTCCATGCATTGCTTCTTGTTCTGCCCTCAGGTGTCTTGGATAATAGTTTGACTCCCTCTTCTTTGTGGCAACCCCTGAGATATTGGAAGACTGCTATCATGTCTCCCCTAGTCCTTCTTTTTATTAAACTAGACATACCCAGTTCCTGCAACCGTTCCTCATATGTTTTAGCCTCCAGTCCCTCTCCTCCTTAACTAGTTTCTATCCAGATTGTGTCCTGCAATGATATCCTGGGACACACCTATTTGCCTTCATTCCCAAAAACAGGAATTCTTAAAACTCAAAAAAGCGAGTTCGATTCTGCCACCTGCTTTCGCTCATCCACAGCCGATCACGATCAACTCTCTGCCCTGCTTAAATAGTTTTCCTAAGTTACTTATGTCGCCCGAGCACCATTTAAAAGGCAGCTACTACAGGTGCCCTCATCTGAGATGGAAACTACTTTTGCTATGAGAGAGAGACAGAGAGAGAGAGAGAGAGAGAGAGACAGACAGAGAGACAGAGAGACAGAGAGACAGAGAGAGACAGAGAGAGAGACAGAGAGAGACAGAGAGACAGAGAGAGAGACAGAGACAGAGACAGAGAGAGACAGAGAGAGAGACAGAGAGAGACAGAGAGACAGAGAGAGAGACAGAGACAGAGACAGAGAGAGACAGAGAGAGAGAGAGAGAATATGGAGAGACAGAGGGAGAAGCCCCATTGTTGAAGCTGCGCAGCATATTCAATGTGCATTATTTAGCATTTGCATTCTCAGTGTTTCTTTTCCTGAGCAGCTATACAAAGTTAATTAAAAACACTCCCTGTTGAGATCGCTTCGGTTTCATCTACCATTTCAAACAATTAATTAACTTTTGTATACTCTCAGGTAAGCTAGGCCACTAGCCGTGCAAATCACTTTTGTGATGACTGAACAGCCTTACTGGTGCCATGGGAATGCATCCCACTGACACCCCCGTGGGAAATACACAAAGTAGTAGCCGCCTGTTGGCACGAGAGTCACATTTCCATAAGCTTTTATTGTGGGCTTATAAAGCATTTCGGAGTAGTGATTGAGACCGGGGAAGCGAGGAAAGTCTGTTAACTTTCACCTGCCAAGTAAACCTGATTTTCCTACGTATGGCGAGAAAGAGTAGAATAAGTAATTGAGAGAACTGAAAGACCACAGTTGCTAGACTGCTTCACTATGGAGGATTAGACTAAAAAAATGTGCATTTTATTTGCAATCCGAAGGCAAAGGCAATTCTCCACTTCCTTAAATTAAATGTGTTGGCTGAGCAGGTTTGGGGTCTACTTTGATCACCCCGGCTCTACAGCAACCGATTTAGGCATATTTTTTTTAGCCAAAGTGCATGCATGGAAGGCTGAGTTCATGCATGTGCATTTATATTTGTGACAGTTTCAAATTGGGTTTCAAAAATTGTTCGAACCTACTCTGTGGGTGTGGCTTCCTTTGTGGGAGTGGCTTGCCACCCATGTGACCGGATGGGAGTGGCTTGCTGCCCGTGTGACCGGATATGAAGATGCCGACAACACTTGTCAGAACCACCTTAAATTACCTCACACACAGCACTGGCATGCATAAGAATATGATGTAAACTTGTTTTTTTTAAAGGCATCTTTGGTTTGCGTTAAAACAACTTCAACACACGCAATGTTCTGATTGCACCACAAACGCAGTAGTCATCCTTACCTTTCACAGAGGCACTGAGTTTTATAAATATGAGCAGGATAGTGTAGAATAATCATATCCAAGGACCAGTGGTGGGTTTCAAAAAATTTTGGAGCCTCTTCTGTAGGTGTGGCCTGCTTTCCGGGTCCACTGGTGGAACCTCTTCTAACTGGTTCGGTAGATTTGACGAACCGGTTCTACCGAATAGGTGCGAACTGGTAGGAACCCACCTCTGATTTGTGAACCAGTAGGGAAGGCAAGTGAATACCATCCCTAATATAGATGATACATACCGTTAGACTGGAAGACAGATAGATATTGTCCTTCAATGAAATTGTTCATCTAGTGCCAATTCTTTTCTTCTCTATCTTTACTTTCTCTCATAACATATTCTAATATTCAACTTTATTTATTTAAAGGCAATTATTTTCCACAGTACAAGGTTTTATTTTATTTTTTTTATTTTACTTAATCCCCAGTCGTTTATTTATCCCTCCAGCAAATTGGTTATTATTTTAGCAGTGGAAATAATTGTAAGCAATCAAGTTGCATGCATTTAATGTGTTTTTCTTTTCTTTTTCCTGGTTGTATCCTTGTCATTTTTTTTAAAAAAAACTATATTTTTATTAAGTATTTTGTGGAAATAATTAGGAAGAAAGAAAAAAGAAAGAGGAGAAAAATTAAAGAAACCTGAAACTAAGTGAATGAACAGTGAGTTCATAAGCATCATAGAGTTGCATTAAAACTTTCAATATTTCATTAATTAATTTTAACCAACTGAATATATTATATCATTTGGAAAACTACAGGGCATCATTAAAATCCAAGCACTATATAAATATCAACAGCACCAACCATAAACATGGTAGAAATAATAAAATAAGAATAAAAGCTGACCAGAGTCTCTTGTTAGTGAAAAGGATGGCATACAAATTTAAATATTGATCAATAAATAAAACAGATATGGAATTTTTGCAAATCCATTAAGACAATTAGTTCAATTCATTAGGGTGAAGATCTGTTCCTGACTTCTTGCCAAGTTTTGTCTGCTACAAATGGAAGATATCGGCCTGGCAGCTCTCCAAGCCTGATAAAGATCTGTAGTTGAGAAATCTCTTGAAAGACTGTTGGCCAGAACTTTGCTAAAGACGAATTCACTTTAAACTAAATACAAGTGGTTTTATTGGGACGAGTAGTCAGCTTCATGCTTTTGGGAAGCCTAGGTTAGAACAAGTTATTTATTGAGGACAAAATCCAGTTTTGTCCTCATTAATAAATATCCTGCCCATCTCATTTTGGTAAGACATTTGGTCTTACTAATGGCTGTACAATGTATGTGTCTATTAATATCATAGATCATGTTTGAAACAAAGCCAAACAGGTTACTAGAAACATGGTAAATTTGACATGAGTTTCCATTTATAGTCCCATTTTCTATCTATATCTCCACATCTATATCTATATCTATATCTCCACATCTATATCTCCACATCTATATCTATATCTATATCTATATCTATATCTATATCTATCTATATCTATATCTATATCTATATCTATATCTATATCTATATCTATATCTATATCTATATCTATATCTATATCTATATCTATATCTATATCTATATCTATATCTATATCTATCCATCTACCTAGCTATATCTATCTATCTACCTATCTATCTAAATGGCTCTGTGTGTGTATGTTCCAGCATAACTCTGGAATGCCTCAAGCAATTTCATCCAAACTTGGTACACAGAAGGCTTACTGTCTGGAAAAAAATACTGTGTGGGTAAGACACCCCTAATAGCCCTTGGGGTGTTTGTTCTGTTAAGATACAGACTGTTGTGCCTTAAAATGGCTTCTACTGTACAGTGCAATGGAGTTGCCATGATAACGGCTTCACAGTACTCCACAAGGGGGCTCCCTCTGGTAAGGGGAAAAATCCAACGTTAGAACATTCCCCCCCTATAAATAAATACCCAGGCAACGCCGGGTTATCAACTAGTATTCTATCAACTCCTACACTCAAAACAACAGAGCATTGCACCCCAGAACAACTAGACACAAGAACAGTTTTTCCTGAATGCCATCACTCTGCTAAACAAATAATTCCCTCAATACTGTCAAACTATTTACTAAGTCTGCATTACTTTTCTTATTAATCTTCTCATTGTTGATATCACCCATCTCCTCCCACTTATGACTGTATGACTGTAACTTTGCTGCTCGTATCCTTATGATTTATATTGATTGTTTCCTAGTATGATTTGATTGCTTACTTGTACCCCAATTGTGTTGTACTTTATGATTCATGATGAATGTATCTTGTCTTTTTATGTACACAGAGACCATTTTCACCAAAGACATCACACTTGGCCAAAAAGGAATTCTATTCTATTCTATTCTATTCTATTCTATTCTATTCTATTCTATTCTATTCTATTCTATTCTATTCTATTCTATTCTATTCTATTCTATTCTTGTGTATGATTATTTGACATTGTGGCTTATACCAGACGTGATTCATAACCAGGAACAGAACAAAATCTCAGCATTATTTTAAGCAGTAAAGAAAAGAAGGGATAAAAAAATAAGTAAAAATTCCATAATAGTAGGCAAGTTGGAAGAATATAAAGGCAGACAAAAGAAACCAAATCTTTAAAGACTCTGTAGCTTTTAAAATATTCTTACAGCTTAGGAATGTTCTACTCTATTCTATTTTCTGATGGGAAAGGGAAGGTAAAGCAATGTGATACCCTGTTTTTCCAAAAATAAGACCTCCCCGGATAATAAGCCCAATCGGGCTTTTGAGCGCATGCACTAAAATAAGCCCTCCCCTGAAAATAAGCCCTCCCCAAAAATATTGCAACCCAGCAGCAGCCATGAAGTGACCACGCTCACCACCTCCTGCAGCTCAAAGATAATAAGACCTCTCCAAAAATAAGGCCAAGCGCTTATTTTAGGAGTCAAAAGAAAATAAGACCCTGTCTTATTTTTGGGGAAACACAGTACTTATGTGTTCCTCAGCTCTTCATTGGATGACCTACCAGCATAGAGGAAAAATAATACATTAGCATTCATATTATATGCTTCTAAAAATTGGTTTAAAAAAGCAATGGTCTTTTACAAATTCCTCAAGTAAAAGAGTGCCACATTTCCAACAAAGCAATGATCAAGAGAATTAGGAATAGCTATTTTAAACTTGGAATCCAACTCTTTTGCCACTATCTCTTAAATGTGTCATTTCCTCATTCCTTCAATCTTGCTTTTGTGAGTCTTTTTATTTCCCCCTGTGTGAAAGCAGTATAAGTAGAAACTTGGTTCTTGTCAGCTTGCATTTATGGCAGAGTATTTTCTCTGTCCCTTCTAATAATGCTTTCCGACTGAATATTTTTGGAACCATAATGAAATCATATCATCATAACATTGAACAAAAACACTGAGGCTATAGTTTTAAAACATAATATCTTGGAATAAAAGGAGTGGAAGTGAAATCTAAATTAATCCGTTCATAAATCAAGGCAATAGTTTTGAGGGTGTGAAGAGAGCTTTTTCCTGTTAAATACGAAGGATACATTCAAGATGAAAAAAAAAAGAGATAGTGTATAAACAGAAACCAATATATATGAAGTCTTCAAATTTAGTTCATCTTCTAATGATTTTCTGGACACAACAAGATCAATTTTCATATGAATTTATTGGTTGAGACCCTAGTATTCCCTCGTGGCTGTCCTCAAATGACTCACCAGTTGGAAACTCAACTTAGCTCTTTCCTTCCTTCCTTCCTTCCTTCCTTCCTTCCTTCCTTCCTTCCGCACATACATACCAGAGGGGTATTTAGCAGGTTCTGGAGAACCGGTAGCAGAAATTTTGAGTAGTTTGGAAAATCAGTAAATACCACCTCTGACTGGGCCCGCCCCTATCTATTCTCTGTCTCCCAAATCCCAGGTGATTGGGAGGAAATGGAGAGTTTGCAGTAACCTTCCCTGGAGTGGGGAGGGAATGGGGATTTTACAGTATCCTTCCCCTGGAGTGGGGAAGGAATGGGGATTTTACAGTATCCTTCCCCTGGAGTCCGGTGGAAATAGAAATTTGAAAGTACCCTTCCCTTGCCATGCTCACCAAGCCACTCCCACCAAGTCATGTCACGCCCACCAAGCCATGCCCAGAGAACTGGTAGTAAAAAAAAAATTTGAATCCCACCACTGATACATACATACGCACATATTACATATGTCCACCATGTATAGGCCTAGATGTACACAGATGCCCACTCCACCCATTTTTTCCACTACCTGTTCAAGTGAACTGGTCCGAACCGGCTGAATACCATCTCTGCTCTACAAGTAGCATTAGAAACAGCAATAGTATTTCAACTTACATACTGTTTCATACTACTTTATAGCACTCACTAAGTGGTTTACACAGTCCACATATTGCCCCCAACAATCTGGGTCCCCATTTTACCAACCTTGGAAGGCTGGAAGGCTGAGTCCATTTTGAGCTGGTCAGGATCGAACTCCTGGCAGAGTTCACCTGCAATACTGCATTCCAACCACTGTACCACCATGGCCCTGGGCCATTGTAGCTCCCAGTAATTGGCACAGCAGCAATATGTGCTGGTTGCAAACAAGCAAAGCATAGTTCCTCTCAATGGTCGGATTAAAAAAAAATACTATCAGTTCTGTGGGCATGGCATGGTGTGGCAGGGGAAGGATACTGTAAAATCCCCATTCCCTCATGATCAGCTGGGACTTGGGAGGCAGAAAATAGATGGGGCGGAGCCAGTCAGAGGTGGTATTATCGGTTCTCCAAACTACTCAAAATTTCCGCTACCGATTCTCCAGAACTGGTCAGAACCTGCTGAATACCACTTCAGGTCCCTCTCCCTCCTTGTCCACTACACATTTGTAATTGCCAAAAATGAAACTATAAAGTTTGGAAAAGTAACATTTCAGGAATGAAATATCATTGAACAAAGACTTGTGGATCAGAGATGCTTGGTATTCAGAAAATATTTTTTTAATAAACACTGAAATTCAGAAATTGAATTTCCAATCTTCTCTCTCTCTCTCTCTCTCTCTCTCTCTCTCTCTCTATATATATATATATATATATATATATATATATATATATATATATATATATATATATATATATATATATATATATATATATATATATATAAAACCCAAAGACTCATCACAAAATCTCCAGAACCATGAAGCCTACAAACTTAAAATTTGGCATGTATGTTCCCCTTGGCTTCTAGGTGCTTGCTAAGAAAAGATTTTACAAAATGACCATCAGATCATTAGTATTTCTTATACAGTAATTAACATGCTCTGATGCTAAGGAGTTCTACTCCCCCTTCCCATCTGAAAAGAACTCTGTTCCAACTGCCAGTTGCCTCACATTCCATTACATCAGTTCAAACTGGCAGACATTCCACTCCTTCACTCAGGAGTGGTCTGGGGCTCCTTACAGTACTAAACATTGGTACCTCACCAAAATGTCTACACCTTCCACCTGTGGAACTGCTTCCAAACTCAAGGTGGTGGGAGCGATATTCCCTTATGTGTTTCAATCACCCACTGAGCCAACGGATTGAACTGGAGTGAACCAGATTTCTCCTGCATTGCCCGATCACATAGCTTCGTCATGATGCACAGGTATCCAGCTAGTAAATATATTTCGACATAAAAAGTTTTTTTTAAATGAAAAGGAAAAAGAAAAAGCTTTTTCAATGGAAAAAAAGCTACAAATGCAATTAGAAAAAGCAAGGCAACCTAAAAATTCATTTGTATACAGTCAATAAAATGCTGAACAAGCCAATTCCTAATAAGGAAACAGTTGTCTGAATATCAATAGCAAGTAACCAGAAAAATAATTTCTGAAATACATGAAAGATATTATGAGACAAAGAGTACCTCATTTGAAATTTACTCCAAGAAAATA
The DNA here is from genome assembly GCF_009769535.1 of Thamnophis elegans. Lineage (NCBI taxonomy): Eukaryota > Metazoa > Chordata > Lepidosauria > Squamata > Natricidae > Thamnophis > Thamnophis elegans. The sequence goes on along the minus strand of NC_045549.1, from coordinate 69,274,206 downwards.
TTTAAATGAAATTTTGCATGATGGAAATGCAGTTGCCTAATCAGTTACAACAAAATTGATCACAATGCTAATCAGCTTATCTTCAGCCTCATGAAAGTAATAACAACCGAACTAGGTTATAACTTGAAAGCAAACCACTGAAATCAAACTCATTTGCCAAAGCGAAACATTAGAGGGGGAAATAAATGTATTTCTAAAAGATTTTAGTGACCTACAAAATTTAAAACAACCCAAACTGCAAAATAGAAAAGAAATATTGAAGCTGGGATGGTAAAAACTATAGAAGAAGTAATGCAAGAAAGAAAGAAAAACAAAGAATGTTTGCATCTTCTAAAAACCTGAATAAATATGAAACTATCAAACAATTCCGGCGACAAACACCCCCAGTTTTTTAGAACAACTGGGGGAAAAAACATTTCAATTTCAAAATATGATATATATATATATATATATATATATATATATATATATATATATATATATATATATATATATATATATTCACTCAGATTAAACTGAAGAATGGAATGATACTAAAATCAAAGCACTGGTGAAGGAGGAAATGTATACTTATAAGACGGTTTCCGAAGCAATTAATATTTTGCTTGCCCGAGAGAAAAAGAAAACCAACACTAGATTTGTAATATGAGTTTAAAAAGTTTTAAAACTGAAGCTGGGAGTACAGTCTAAGTCATAAATTCTTGGCTGCCTCCTCTTCTATGCTATACAGCAGTAATGGTGATGAGACACAACTGAAATCAGAAGCTTTAGACTACAAGAACTGCAAATCTCTGACAATATCCCCCCAAAAAATGACACCAAGGAAAATTGATGGTCATAGTTTGTTGCAAGTGAGCCGAAGAGTAGAAGGTGAAATCGGAGGTCTAAATCATTGCACTAATAAAGAAAAGTAAAGAAGTTAGGGAACTGGGGGCTAAACTATACGAAGAATGGTAGCAGGTATTGGATATGTCTAGTCTAGTGAAAAGAAGGACTAGGGGGGACATGATAGCAGTCTTCCAACATCAACAGGAGTGGCACCAAGAAGAGGCGGTCAACCTATTGTCCACAATACCAGAAGGCAAGAGAAGAGGCAATAGATGGAAACTAATAAAAAGAGCTGAGGTGGCACAGTGGTTAGGGTGCAGTACTGCAGGCCACTTCAGCTGACTGTTATCTGCAGTTCAGCGGTTCAAATCTCACCAGCTCAAGGTTGACTCAGCCTTCCATCCTTCCGAGGTGGGTGAAATGAGAACCCAAACTGTGGGGGCGATATGGTGACTCTGCAAACCGCTTAGAGAGGGCTGAAAGCCCTATGAAGCGGTATATAAGTCTAACTGCTATAGATAGATAGATAGATAGATAGATAGATAGATAGATAGATAGATAGATAGATAGATGGATGGATGGATGGATGGATGGATGGATGGATGGATGGATGGATGGATGGATGGATGGATGGATGGATGGATGGATGGATAGATAGACAGACAGACAGACAAACAGACAGACACAACAGGCAGATAGATATGATATAGAGATAGAGAGATAGAGAGACAGACAGACCCGACACAACCAACAGATATGAAAGAGAGATAGATAGATAGATAGATAGATAGATAGATAGATAGATAGATAGATAGATAGATAGATAGATAGATAGATAGATAGATAGATAGATAGATGAAAGAGATAGATAGATAGATAGATAGATAGATAGATAGATAGATAGATAGATAGATAGATAGATAGATAGATAGATAGATAGATGATAGATAGATAGATAGATAGATAGATAGATAGATAGATAGATAGATAGATAGAGAGATAGAGAGAGAGAGAGAGAGAGAGAGAGAGAGAGGGGGGGTGAATAATTCCAACATAACATTATAAATTGCTGTATTATTTGAAGTATTTTTGCCAGGCTAACTCAGCAGAATTTGGGCAAAGCAAAAGTATTTGAAGTTGTGTTGGGTTTAATTAGTTTTTAGTCTGCACTAAGTCTAACTGCTATTGCTATTGCTGATTGAGGAGAGAACCAACCTAGAACTAATGAGAAATTTCCTGACAGTGAGGACAATTAATCAGTGGGAAAACATGTCTCCAAAAGTTGTGGGTGCTCAGAAGACCTTCAAGGTCCCTTTCAACTATGTTATTCTGTTATCCCGAATGTTAAAGAATGAAAAACAATATTAAAAACTAAACAGTTGCAACAAATTAACATTTGGAAATACCATCTTGCTCCATGGTCCATGGCTTCAAACTGGATCCATCTGTTGTGACCAAGGCTTCCCAAGAGCATGAAGCAAACTCCTGTTCCTGACCAAAAAAAAACCCTTTTATTAATTGACTGTGAATTCTGCTCATTCACATCCAGCAAAGTCTTTCAAGGGAGGATTTCAAGGGAGGATTTACAGTCACAGACCTCATCTGCCTTGGAGAGCTGCCAGGCCGATATCTGCAAAACTTGGCAAGGAGTCTCGGAGAGTCATGAACCAATTAAGTGAACTAATTGTCTCCTGCAAACTCCACTCCCCTTTCGCTCCTCTTTTATTTCCTCTGGGAGGGGCCATTCACCATCCACCTGTGGCCTTACCCCCAAGTTGACCCCTGTTCTTTAGCTTCGTCTGGCAACTCTGCACATGCGCACACTGGGAACAGGCTCCAGCTGTTCTTCTGCCTCACTGATGTCTGACTCCGAAACTGATAACTGCCAGAAGGCCCTGGCCCCCTTTCTGTCTCTGACACAGAGCCCTTATCAGAGCCTTCCCCAGACTCTAGGACTGGCCCATGTTCCTCCCCAAACTCCTCACTCTCTGAATCTGCTCCGCTGGCTGGCCACAACACTATCAAGAAGGACACAGAGTGATTAATATTTGCAACACAAGAAAAAGCATTAACCACCACTGTTCCAAAAATGAACATTAGGAAACAGCAAATGTTGATTATGTAAAAGGAAAACTGGGATTTTTGACCATGCAATGAGTACAGAACATAAGACATGACATGAACAAGTGATATTTTGGTATTTATGTAAAACAAATGTGCCAATGATGTATTAGTATGACCAGAATCTTTAAAATGTTCCAGAATAACCATGCAAATATTGTATGGGTCTTCTGAACAAAAATAGGCCAATAACTAGAGCACAACATGACAGATGTCACAATAGTTGAAGAAAAGCAAGTTTGATTTAAATTATGTACCAATGCTACCAAAAACTCACAGTAGCTCAAAAGATCCTTAGAAACATTTGTAGACCATCTGGACTTGCAGAGATTATGGAATATATTTTTTTTACTCATAATTAATATAGTATTAGATCTGTCACAGTACAATTCTCTAAACAGCTGACAAAACTGGAATTAGTTTTAATATATACTTTTTATTAAACGAGTTAAGAATAATTAGAACTACAATAAAGTAAGTACAGGGAAAATGAAAAAATGAAAACTAAGATTAAAACATGAAATTAAAATAGGAAAATAGAAAAATAAAAATCAATGTATGAGAACAACATAGATATATTCTTCACAAACTTTAGAACGACATGGGAGATTGCTGCAATTTGTGATTCATGCAGTGAGATTATTATAAGGACAAAGATGGAAAGATTCAGTATTATTCACTAAGGAGGAATGGCTGGTGAAATTGACAGATTTTGCTGAGATGGATAAATTAAATTCTTTCATTAGAGAAAAGAAAGAACTACATTTATTGGTAGTGCGTATAGTCAAGGCTATGATTTTCCCAGTTGCAATGTATGGCTGTGAAGGTTGGACCATAAGAAAGGCTGAGCGCCAAAGAATGGAGGCCTTTGAACTATGGTGCTGGAGAAGACTCCTGCGAGTCCCTTGGACTGCAAGGCAATCAAACCGGTCACTCCTAGAGGAGATAAACCCTGATTGCTCTTTAGAAGGTCAGATCCGGAAGATGAAACTCAAATACTTTGGCCACCTAATGAGAAGGAAAGATTCACTGGAGAAGAGCCTAATACTGGGAAAGATTGAGGGCAAAAGAAGAAGGGGACGACAGAGAATGAGGTGGCTGGATGGAGTCACTGAAGCAGTCTGCATGAGCTTAAATGGACTCCAGAGGATGGTAGAGGACAGGAAGGCCTGGAGGAATGTTGCCCATGGGGTCGTGATGGGTCAGAAATAACTTTGCAACTAACAACAAACATTTATTGGTAACTGGAGACCCCTTATGGGCTTTTTATGCACAAATGAAAAAAAGTTTTTGATTTATAGTTTCAATGATAGGAGAGAATATAGTTTATCATTTCAATGATTACACAGGATGGATTCTAAAAAGAAGAGAGTTTTGCTGTAATTTTAGAGACAAAAGTTAAAATACAATTCCTCCTCTTCCTCCTCCTCCTCCTCCTCCTCCTTCTCCTCCTCCTCCTCTTCTTCTTCTTCTTCTTCTTCTTCTCCTTCTCCTTCTCCTTCTTCCATCTCCGCCATTGGACGTAGGCGATCATGTTGGCAATCCTATTTTTGTCAACAGCCCCATGAAAAAGTGCCGCTGTGTTTTGTCCAAACCAGTCCCTTAGGTTTTGAAGCCATGATGCTCTTCTTCTGCCTGGACCTCGTTTGCCTTCAATTTTTCCCTGAACGATTAAGTGAAGGATGCCGTATTTTTCTGGGTGCCGCATCACATGTCCAAAATATTCTAAATTTTGCTTTTTAATGGCTTTGATGATTTCCCTTGGCCTTCCCAGGTGGCTTATCCCCTCCACATTTGTGATTTTGTCAACCCAGCTTATATATAACAGCCATCTGTAAATCCACATTTCAAATGCTTCTAAATTTTTTCAAATGGTTTTCTGTCAGAGACCAACTCTCTACTCGATAGAGCAGGATAGAAAAGATGTAACATCTGACAAGCCTGATTTTCAGTCTTAGGCTTATGTCGTGACTGCAGAAGACCTTTTTCATTTTGAAGAATGCTGTTTGAGCTTTCTCTACCCTTGTTTTTACTTCATTGATCATGTCCCAGCTTTCGTGTAAATTTAAACTGAGGTATGTGATCCTTTCAACTTTTTCTAATGGGAGTCAGGGTGTCGTTGGGATGTACCAACTCTTGCCAAACCAATTTCAAGAGTTTCTCCCCAACAGGTCATGCAATATGTCAATGAAGATTCAATCATCCAGGTGTCTAAAGGTTAAATCACGGCAACTGGACCAAACTTTGTTAATCTGAAACGTTTCATTGCTTGGATGCTCATCCAAGCAACTTCATCAGTCAGAGCAGAATTAGTTAGGCCTTACCTTATCTTATCTATAGAGTGTCAGTTTCTCTGTATAACGAAGTAAACAACTTAGCAAGCATATTAATATGAGTGCCACAGAGTGGTTTTAGGGTTCCCTCTTACTTTGAGGGCCTCCATCTTTATTCAGCTGAATAAACACCTATAGCTTATCAAGGCAAATACCTGGACTCTTTATTTCTATAGAGCCAGGCCAGAAATTGGCAAAACAAGACCTCACCAATCCATGGAGCTTTATTCAAACATCCATGGGATACTTGTAGGAGACTATCATTGATCATAAATTGTTTGAGCTCCTACCCTCAAAACCACGCTATAGAGCACCACACAATAGAACTAGACACAAGAACAGTTTTTCCCCCGAATGCCATCGCTAAACAAATTATTCCTTCACCACTGTCAAACTATTCACTAAGGCTGCATTACTATTACTATTAGTCTTCTCATCGTTCCTATCACCCATCTCCTCCCACTTATGACTGCAGGACTGTAACTTTGTTGCTTGTATCCTTACGATTTATATTGATAATGATTGTTTCCTGATTGCTTATTTGTACCCTATGACTATCATTGTTTTACCTTATGATTCATGATTCATGATGAATGTATCTTATCTTTTTATGAGAGCATTTGCACCAAAGACAAATTCCTTGTGTGTCCAATCACACTTGGTCAATAAAGAATTCTATTCTATTCTATTCTATTCTATTCTATTCTACTCTACTCTACTCTACTCTACTCTACTCTACTCTACTCTGTTCTGTTCAGAATTCTCTTATTCTATTCTATTCTATTCTATTCTATTCTATTCTATTCTTGTGTATGATTATTTGACATCATTGTGGCTTATACCAGACGTGATTCATAACCGGGAACAGAACAAAATCTCAGCATTATTTTAAGCAGTAAAGAAATGAAGGGATAAAGAAATAAGTAAAAATTCTATAATAGTAGGCAAGTTGGAAGAATATAAAGGCAGACAAGAGAAACCAAATCTTTAAAGACTGTGTAGCTTTTAAAATATTCTTACAGCTTAGGAATGTATAAATTACAAGGCACTTTGGGTTCTCCCCCACCCCACCCCGCTTCTTCTCCCATAACCACCGCTGGAAACTGACAATGTCTCATTTGTAATAAAATATTTAGTTATAGAAATTAACTTCGCTAGATCAAGATGTTTGAAGAGATTGAATTTCAATTTTTATAACGAGATTAATAAAATAAGAAATTGAATTAGTTATGACATGAGCTACTTTTGAATTTTGGCTGTAGCATTTTTATTTTAGAAAAAGCAAAAAAAAAAAAGGGGGTAACTGTTTTATAATGCGATATTAAGAGTTTCCTCTTAAAAGGCAAGAACAACAGCCGTGACTCACGTGTATGGACACGGTGAAATTATGAGTAGGAAGAAAAATGAAGAAATGCACAGAATACACCATGATATGAACATGTGTGTGTATACGTGGCTCTCCATAATTTGGAGACCAAAAATAATTCCTTTTCCTAGGCTGCAATTGTAGATTTTTATGGCCAATTCAGACTTCAAAGGTAAGGAAAAGTCACTACTATGCCTGAATTAATAGAAGATGTCCTAGATGGCATCAATAGTCAGAAAATGGCTAGTGTCTAAATGAGGAAGAACTTGTCCTCCTCTGCACATCAACTAATAGGCACAAGTTGCAAATTAGGAGTGAAGAAAAAGTTGGCTATCATTCAGCAGCTAATTCAGCCTAATTAAAAAGTTTTGTTGCAGGAAGACTTAATGGACTTGATCGATTATATATATCAGTCATTAAAAACAATCCATCACACCTGGCCAGCCTAATATCTTATCTCATCCTAGAGCAGAGTCACACTTTCCCCTTAACTGATGGCAGGTACAGGCCTGTTGTGGCCCAGCAGGAGCCAGTGGAGCTGCCACCAGATGCTGACAGCGAGGGGCCCTATGAGTCGGCTCTGGAGGATGTGGAGGACCCTGGACAGGGTTCTGACTCCGAGCAGGGCGCAGAGAGGCTGGTTGGCCACCAGGAGGCGCCTGAGCCTTGGACCAGTGGGGAGGAGACAAGGGAATGCGATCCGGACGTCATGCATTGGAGCAGTGGGGAGGAGCCAAGGGAGTTATTCCTGGATGCCCAGTACCGAAGAGCTAACAGTTGTGCAGTTACAGGAGATAATTGCACTCAGCTGGTGGTAATTAGGCTCCTCTCAAGACCATAAAAGGAATGATTGTGCACACGCCCTTTTGCAGGAGTCAACGTATTCACTTGAGCTGGAGAACTCTTGGGGCTAGCTTGGCAGGCTGGATTGCTGCCAAGGTTAGTCTGTGCTGGATTGCTGCCAAGGCTTGGACTGTGCTGGATTGCTGCCAAGGTCCTGTTTGTGTGTTAATAAATCCTGGAAGTATCTTTGTCTCGGCGTGCTTTGGGACGAGGGGGGTCAGAACACAGGCCATACCCCACCTCCGTAGTTCACGAATGGATGCCATCATCTTCTTCCAATTCTCAG